>NC_089527.1:16739690-16896787 GCF_963924715.1 Thunnus thynnus
GACCTGCATAGAAATAAGCAACACTTCCACATTCACATTGGTTCTATGGTTATTCACATTCAATTTCTCTACAACTGCATTGTTAGATGGACCAGTGATGACATATCTAGTCATTTTGTGTCATTGTAACTCCCTAAACATTGTCACTCACCCAGATTTTGACTTTGGCCTTGTTTCAAACGAGAAGGTGAGCGGCTTGCCGACTTCTGAGCCCTGCGAACTCCTAGAGGCAGAGCACACACACCAACACACCCCTTGTTAGCACCAGTGAGAGGGCAAACTCAGACATTTGCCTACATAATTCTGTGTAGTAAAGAATAAATTTTATCCTGTGAAGAGTATAGAAAAAAAACAATTCAGAATGCAAGACAATGGTACTGATTTCGCCATGGATAGTAAGACAGCAATATCATTATTAATCAATATAAATAAATTGTCAACATGATGAAAAAACATAAAATTATCAGTTGTGTAAAAGACCAGAAAGTTACTTACAGAAAGCACTGTGACCTTATCTAGATTAATTCATAACTTAATTTCTGTAGCTTCACATTATTCTTCTTTCTTTAGTTGTTATACTTCTTCTTACTTCCCCCATCTCTCACTGCCTTTACTTCTTCCCTCCTTATATTTTAGCACACATTGTTGAATTCAACTTTGAACATCTTAACTTTATTGGAAATAAAATGAACATGAGACTTGTTCTGCATTTTCTTCGTCCAACCATAACCTTAATGAAAAAGGATGAAGAATATATGACTACAATTAAAACTGCACCCTCATTCAAATTTCAATGACTTATTATGATCTTATGACATGTACGGGAAGGTTTAAGATCAAATCACACAAACCTTCAATGTTAGTTTTGAACACATTTCATTTTCAGTGGTTCTACATCCACCGTTATGTCCATCAGCCACTTGCACAGACGTAATGTAGCATCTTGGATGCAGACATAAATAAATATGTAATTTTATAAAACCTGCTATTGAAATGGAAATTTAAACATCTAAACACATGTTCATCTATTTTATCCATTCTGGTTGTTTCTACTGTGAAAGGATGACAGATGGCGTCTGCATCGGGAAAACAGAACAAACAGTGTTATCCTACACACACTTATTCACAAGATGGTAAATAATAATATGAACTATGATTAATATCACTATGATCTTTTGCAATATAGATATTGTTTTCCCAAAGAAAATTCCCAACTGGATCCTATTAACACAACTCCTGACAAGTGGCCTCTGTGCAATAATAGACAATGAATGTGAATTAAGTCTAGTCAAGAATAAACCTCACCAACAAAGCCTTTTTCTTTCTTACTAACTCTCATCTTAAGTTAGCCCAGACGACCTCAAGATGCTGCTACCACTCATTTGTACCGACTTGCATCACTAGCACTAATTAGAGCATGTGAAATCTTGAGAGCCAAGCCTTAGCACATAAACTGTAGCTATACCAAAATTCAAGTAAAATTTTCTTGACAGAAACTGTAGACACAAAGGCACATACAAATATATACTCATTATAGCCTTGTATTGTTCATTTATTTAAACTAAAAAGAAAATTGGTCATAATGTCCAGTTGTTTTTTCTTCTTGAATGTTCAGCAAACATTCTCCAAATCACTAATTGTGATGGATTAAATCACGTGTTTTTTTCTTTAAGGCATGAGATCAGTTTTAGATAATCACACTGTAGAGGCTGGTAAATGTTTTGGGTTGTTCGTTTAGCAAGCCTGCGCACACGTCAAGTCTACAGACAATGTGGGCAACAGTATTTATAAGAAAAGTTTTGTTTAACAAATACTTTTCACAGAAACAAGCGCCCTGCCCCTGGAGAGAGAACCAGCTAGTTCAAAACAGGTTTTTATGAAGTGTCCTCCTCAAATATACACAGAAAAAATAATCAGTTAATCTGTTGTTATAAACTAACAGCTCAGACCTGGACTAAACCAAAAATGTCCTTGGCTTTCTATGCAAAAAAACAAAGACACATAAGACAAACATAGAAACGCCATCATCGTCTGGCCTACTAGGCCTATGCATGCTGGATGCAGCTTGCACAGTACAGTAAATGGTGCACACACTACAGTACATTGTTTTCAACTTTAAAAGATAAAGATAAATTGATCAGCGCACTGACAGAGAACATGAATCAAACCTGTTTTCAAACAAGGTTAACATAAAGTATAACGTTAAGGGCTGAGTGTGCGAGTTAATGCAAATTAATAAGAAGAATTCTTGAGGCTGTTGTTTTAAACTGTTGAAGCATTTTAAAACCTTTATGTCGTTTGACTTACATAAACAACATCGCACAGAGTAACCAAGAAAGCCAATGTAGCTACAGTTATCCTTGCAAATAATTAAATTTCCATTTAACGTTAGATAATTAACATATCACTAATACCAGTGGTGTAAAGTAACTAAGTTTATTTATTCAATTACTGGACTTAAGTACAATTTTGAAGAACTTGTACTTTACTTTAGTATTTCCAATTGATGCTACTTTATACTTCCACTCCACTACATTTCAGAGGGAAATATTGTTCTTTCTACTACAACCACAACATTTATTTGACAGCTTTAGTTACTTTTCAGATGAAAATTTAACACAATGGATAAGATAACAAGCTTTTAAAATATAACAAATTGTTAAAGATGAAACCAGTGGTTTCCAACCTTTTTGGTTTTTGACGTCTTACAAAACACAGTGTGTAGTCGGGGTCACATTTCACATGTCTATGAGTTGTTAACAGCTTCACCAAATGGTGATTTTTCCCTCTAAACTTCTCACATGGTTTCATTTCAATAAATGTTCAAATGATCCAATATTTCATCAAAAATCAAAGATTAGAGAAAAAGTCCAAAAGCTGAAAACAGATCTGTGTATCAGAACTTTGTTTTTTCTTCTTTCCTCTCCCATTAATCATCTCACAACCCCTCAGATTTATCTGGTGACCCTTTGAAGGGGCCGGACCCTTAGGTTGGGAACCACTGGACTAAACTAACTAACTGTATATAAAGTAGTTGAAACTAGCTCCACCTCCAGCAGCTACAACAGCAACATGCTGCTTACACACTGACGCCTCAGTATTAATAATCTAATGATGCCATAAATGATAATATATCAGTCAGAGGGACCAAACCACTACTATTACTGCAATACTTTAACTACATTTTGCTGCTAATATTAATGTACTTTTACTTAAGTAGGATTTTTCATGCAGGACATTTACTTGTAATGGAGTATTTTTACATTGCTGTAACGTTAACTACTTTTACTTCAATAAAGAACGTGAATAACGTTACTTCTTCCACCAGGAGCTAATACCCTCATTATGCAAAATATTTTGATTATATATATAACTTATATAATATAAAGTTTTAGGTTTTAAACCCTGAGTTGGCTGAAGCTGGCATCACTGGCTGACGGGGCCTAAGGTCTAGCTATCATTAAAGTTAAAGCTAACATTAAGTTAAAAAGCTAGCTTCCGACTATAACAGATAGATTTACAGGGACATAATTTGTCAATATAATATCAGTTAATCAAAATTAACATGACAAATACAAATACTTTAGAAAACAACTTAACGGTTTTCGACGGGAACTTGAGACATCAAGCTAACATTAGCTAGCCAGCATTAGCCAAAACAATGTAAAGACTGTTAACATTTGTTTCATTAAACAGTCATTTAACTAACTATATCTCCATAAACCACGTTAAAACACCAAAGCTCATACGTACCCGCTCGCAGTAACATTTGTCGTTTTCACTCATGTTTTGTGACAGTAAACGTTTCAAAAACAACAGATTTTTTTGTCTGCTGCTAGCCAGCTAACCTATATACCTACAGTGTGTGTATGTATGTGTGCGCGTGTGTGTCCCTCACTCAGGCCTGTTGCCATGGGATACGTGCCATACCGCGGCCACCTGACCATAATAAACCTTTATGTTTCTCATTCACAAGCTCTTAAGACTACGTCTGACGATTATCTTCTAATTAATCCGATTATCTGCTTTATCCAATTATCCTATTTTCCTCGATTAATCGATTAGTCGTTTGATCCAGAAAATGGTGAAAAACGTTGATCTCTGTTTTCTCTGAAGCCCAACATGACGTCATCAAATGATAACAGTCAACAACCCAAAGATGTTCAGTTTACTATCATGTAAGACTAAATAAAACAGAAAACATTCACATTTGAGAAGCTGGAATCAGAGAGTTCAGACAGTTTTTTTCTTTAAAATAAAAAACATTAATTGATTAATTTTATTTCCATCAACTAATCTATTTGTTTGATTAATTTGATTAATTGTCTAGTCATTGCAGCTGTCTACTCGCTTTAAACCAAGAGAAAGCAATTGAAGTTATAGTTAGCAAGCCGTTCTACTAGAAATTACACCTTCATATTAATCACAAAAACAAATGACTTTGGTAAAAAAAAACAAAAAAAAACAAGTACAATTATACTACAATAATTAAAACAAAAAAAAGCAAAAAAACTGAGAATAGAGACCAAAGATAGGACATAAAATGCAATAAAAATGTCAACAAGTAATTTAATTTTACAAATCAAATAAATACTGCTAGGAAACATCAAATTATACCAATGCAAGTATTTGATTTTGGCTCACATTGTAATTGAGAACAGATGTCATGTCCAGCTACCATCTTTGTTTGGATTTAGAAAAGGACAAACAAGGCAAAAGGAGTAAAAATCTTTGTTATGCCACTTATCAAATAGTAGCCTATGATATAATTTTAGAAATCATTTAACTAGTGTTCTCATTGATATTCATCAAGTCAGATCATTTAGTTTTATTTGTTAAAAGATGTCTGTCCACTATTGATCATTGTTTTATGATTTCTTGCTTTCACCTTGAAGCCAATAAGACTATCTTTTGGAAGAGAAAAGATTTTTCACACCTTATGGGAACTAGAAATGAAAGCATCTAACACCATACCACTGTGTTAACTGTTTGTTGCTGCTATCTTTTCCAGCACTTCTCTGCATTTTGTTTGTCTTCCACCGCAGCTAAACCTAAAAACAGTAAAGAGCAGAAAATAACACTCAGACACACGTGGATAAGGAGAAGGTAATGGCTGTTAATTCCAGTGTGGAGCACTCCTTAGCAGCTAGTTGATTCTCACTGGATGATCACTTGTATTTTTTTTCACCCTACATGAAAAAAGCAGCCCTCTCATTCAAGTGGAAGGAGAAAATGAAGAACCTCAGAGGCCAGTGGTGCAAAAAAAACTGTTTTATTTGACTTGTCTCTTTAGAAGCTGCTGACACAGGGTTTCATGGCAGTGGAGTGTATTTCATGAAAAAGGGGAAGTCCAGTGGGAAAGGTCAAGAATAAATTACATTTTTTTAATTAACCCCCAGTTCTAATCAATATTCATTCAGTAATACTGTGTATTCCAGCTGAAAGTAACATCATAAAATCCATATAATAGCTGATTTGTAGCCCATCTCTGTAAGACACAGTTTAATCTATCACATTAAAGATGTGTTAAAACAGACCCTTTAATTTTCTTTATTTAAAGTGGGCAGAAGCTGAGAAGTAGAAAATAGAAAAAAAAAATTCTGAGATTGGAGGCAGGGATTTAATTGTCAGCTGCAGGCATGTAAAACTAGTCAGTGGCTTCATCACAGTGCTAATTTTAGTTACATTACAGAAATGCTGCTTTAAACTATTGCTTGGCAGAAGAGAAAATGACAGAAGAGGAGAAGGTACATCTGGATCTAATTACTCGTTGGCACCTATAATGGAGTGTAGAGAGAAAATTCGGTCAGTCGTTTTGAATTAAAGAAAGATTTTTTGATGTATGTGGTAGTTCACTTACCGCAGTTATACAGGACATTTATTTTATGAAGATCTAGAGCACTCGGTCCATCTCGCTGGCCAATGGGAATGTAGGGATCTGGTTTGGGGATTATTGTTGGTCCACCGTCTTCAGAGAAGGCATACCTGTATCAAAAATATATAAAGTATATGGTATAGTAACATCCCAGCAAAACACAAACTATGATTATATGTTACCTGACAAAGCAGCTCACCTTCCATAATGCATGACAGAGCTGTAGTCATATGGGCTGTTGAGATTGTTTGTCACCTGTTTTCTGAAGTTACTTATATAGTCTGTCAAAACACCAAAATTAGAAGACAGGTGTGAAATTATTAATCTAAGAAAAGACTCATTTGGTTAAAAAGCTGGTTAACTGAATGCAAGCGATAAAATTATTTAACCTAACCTGGCATGATGTTTTTCCATACAATTGTGACGTAGTGGTCTCGATCTGAGCGGGACTGTTCATGTACGAAGCCGAGAGCGTGCATGAACTCATGGGAAGCCACTCCTGACCACATGCACCCAGGAGTCTGCAGTGACAGGGTCTGGCTTCCTCCGGTCTGCCCAAGGAATGACCAGCAGCTTTGAGCAAAACAGAAATAATCCAATTAATTAAATTCAAGTTACAACAGTGACAAAACCACCACACAAGACTCATGCATATAAATCAAGGCAGGTATTACAAGTGAAACCCTTTTACAGGAGTCGTGCTTACCCATATCTAGGCTGAATATCGAGGAAGCTGGTCTCATGGGTGCGTGGAACAAATTTAATGCATGTTCCCGAGGAAATGTCTTGCATCCCAGTTTCTATGGTGATTCTGTCCATGTCGTCTGTTGTACAAAAACAATCGACAGCTGAATTAAACAAAACAGATGTGAACTGTCAGCATGTTTATAACTGTAAATCAGCAGATTCTGACCATATAGTGGAGAGACGATGTAGGGAACATAAACAAATCCGTCAACTGATTTAGGCCACAGACAGGCACTGCCAGGGCAGGATATAGCACTCCGTACATACGAGCTGGCAATATCGCCATCTCTGAATGACAGTCCTCGGGGGGCTCGCAGTCCTGATGAGAAAAAAAAAACATTTAATTGAGTTCAGGATATAGTAATTATCTTTAATTAGTACCATTCTGTATCATTTACATCTTACTTACTGCTATTGACTTCCAGGATTTGGTCCATTGCATTCATTTCATCATGATCTGTAATTTCATCTGAATGTAAATCAAAGAGAGAAAGATTTTTAATAGTCATCCCCTGGTCTCCAAAATCAGCAAGAGTATCATTTATTACATGTGTGATAAAATGTATAAAAATAGTAACTTAATTTCTCCAAGAGCCCACCTGAGTATTTCCTTCTCAACCTCACTTTCCCCTCATGTACTCCAGTTGAATTCTGCAATACAAGGGTGCATTATATTATATTTTGGCTGCAAAGCATGACAAGGCTAAAAGGGGTATTTGCTCTAAAATTATTTTTCTTGGTACTGACCTTAACAGGTAGAGCGTACGCCTGGGTCAGCAAGCCAAACAAAACACACAGAAGCATCACGGTAGAATGCATTGTTGTGGTTCAGACTGAGGTTCAGCCCGCAGTCTTCCAACACAAGAGCTCAATGAACTCCTCACCTCCAACGAATCTATATACCCACTTCTCCTCCTGTGCTCTGTACTGATTGGGCACATATTCTGTGATGAAGCATGATTAAGACCCCTCATCATCCAGTGTATGTAATTAACTCAAGTCCACTGCTGATCCGTAACAGGTGGTCCCGACGCTGACCTTCACTTGTGCCCTGTACTTATCGCATGTTAAGATTCAGCACTTTCAGAAATGAGACACTTAAAGGTGTTTTGCTGTTGGATTGCTACAACCCAGCAGTTGCTATCAGGAGAATGAATAACCGTCCACCCAGTGCAACAGACCATCAATTTGTGTTTGACTGAGCTGGCAACCAGTGATTTTGTGATAAACTATCGGCTGATAACTATGCTGACAACAACCATTTTGTCACATAGGTAAATATATAAAAACAAAAACCTATCCTTCTCCAAATATCATTTCTATTTTTATCAGGGGGCCAATTTGAAGGGTGTTGACTGAGGGAAGAATCCCAGTGTTAGCAGTTTATGAATACTTGTCTCCATGGTTACTGCAGCACCGTTGGTACTATAACATGTAGATATCTGAGCTGAGGGCACAAGGATGGATACTTAATCAAGTTTCTTCAGTTTTCCTTCACATTAACCCTGCTTTAAATATGTATGCAAGCATGCACGCAAGTAGGATTATATCTTCTTCACATTTAAGTCATCTCTTACTGATTTATGAGATGACTTATGCTGTAGATATTGGGTGGACAATTGACAACTTTAAACCAAGCTATCTAGTGTTTCAACTCCTTTATTCTCTTTACTACAAACAAAGTGCACACCTGCTGAGTTTGTCTCATGAGACACTTCTTATTTAAACACTCAAGATTGAATGCACACAGGGGAGATACCGGTAGAAAGCTTGAATCAATCTTTATTGTAACTGTTTCCATGATTTAATATCATTTTGTTGGATTAGCTTTGAGAACACTCCTGTTTCACCTCAGTTCAGTTTCAGTACTCGTCTTTGTCACCTGAGGAGAGAGACAGAATGAAATCAGGAGGGTCATCTTTAGTATTATTTGCTTATTCAAGAGTATATTTTGCAGTCTGACAAATCAAAAAAAAAGTCACTAGTTCTTAAATAATTACTGTATGTTATTTCAGGATATTTGGTACCAACCACACTTATAAAGCCTGTTGATTTTCAGCTTATCAATGTGGCTGAGAGACGATGCTTGGCCCAACTTTATGTCTTTGCTGTTCTTAGGAACGATGGTTGGCTCCCCATCCTGAGAGTAGGCATACCTAAACATATTCATATTACATATTACAATATGATACATTAAACACATTATAAGATATCTAGCGATCTACATCAAATTATTACTTACATCCCAAAGTGCAGGATTGAGCCATAGTCATATGGTAGGTTCAAATTGTCAGTCTTGAATTTCTCAAAGTTCCTCAAGCGATCTGTTGGAAATTGGAAAATATTTTATATTTATTATTTGTCTGCATACATTTTCATTGTTGTTGTTTGTTTACAACATAAAGCATCTCTCATCTTTGTTTTGAAACCTGCTATAGAAATACAGTTAATTATAAATATTCTTTAATTTTCCATTCGTGGAGATCTCACTCTCCAATGCCACCCCCCTTCCCGCCCCTTTGAAATTACCCCTCCAAATGTTTGGCCACATGATGGTGACATAGTTGTCCCGGTCGAAGCGCGACTGCTCATGCACAAAGCCCAGGGCATGCATGAACTCGTGGGAAATCACTCCAATTCTGAAGCAGCTGGGGCTCTGGAGAGACACAGTCTGTCTTCCACCACGTGAACCAAGGTAGGACCAACACCTGGATTAACATGCACGCATAGACACAGCACATATGATTAGAATAACTTCATGATTGGGAGGAAAGCAAAATGGCAACTGACTTAACAACACTCCCTGAAGTTAATGATTTATCCATTTCAATTGTACTTGTTTTTCTAAAATCTGCTGCTACTCAAACTGAAATGAAAATAAAGACAATTCCATGTCCCTCCAACTATCCAAACAAGCCACATTTGAAATCAGGTCTATTACAAGATGCAATCAAACTCTCCAAGCAAAAGCTCTCACCCGGACTTTTGCTGGATGTCGATGTAGTCTCGCTGGTGAGTCCGGGGAACAAACCGCACACAGGTATCTTTCTCTATGTTCTCCATTCCTTTCTTTATCATCTTTGTCTCCATCTCAGCTGTTCGTTTGTTTAAACAGAATACACAGGGCACATAGAGTCTATAAATAATCGAATAACACAATGGTGAATCTCAAAAAGTATCAGACTGTAAAGAACATACAGTATTCAGGTGACATTCTGTATGCAATGTAGACATGTCCATCCACAGACTTAGACCAGAGGCAGGTGCGTGCAAAGCAGACTTTGGAGCGCCTTCCAGAAGACACGGCGATGTCTCCCTCTCTGAGACTGGTAGTGCCGTCTATGATTCGTGAGGCTAAGACAGAAATCAGGGGAAATTTAATTGTTCTAGACAGAGCAACAGGACCTAATTTGTTACAGTATGTTGTGGAAGCTGCAAAAGAATTAAATCAAGCAAAAAAAACGTGCACAAATTACCTTGGAACTCATTAGCTTTAATAATTTCATCCATTGCCGTCCCATCTCCATGCTCTTCATGCTCTTAAAAAGAAGAGGTGTAATACAGTGTGTTTGTTTCTACAAATTGAGTCACAAATTAAATTTTCAAGCAAGTCCAAATTGCATTTACCTTTATAGCCTCTGGGGCCCCATTTTGGGTTGAAAAAAAACTTCTGCAAAAAAGAAACAGAAAGAAGACAGTTGTTTGTTATTCTGTTGAATTTAAAATCACAGTCCCACTTCGCTCCCATGTCTACTTACCTGAGCATGTACGACGGAGAGGCAGGTGGATACCATGCATATGAGGATAATCCGCTCCATCTTTGCCAGTCAGATGTGTCCTCACTGTTGCCATTTTACCTGCACTAACACCTAGCTTTATATGTGTTCCCAATCGCTGTCCTGAGATAATACCCATGATTATCTCTTAAATTACAGAGTTGCTGTTATTTGTTTGTGAGTGAGTTTAATCCCCAAATTAGTTAGATTCTTTCATAAACAACAACTCCTACGGCAAGATAATGTGAGGTCTCACTGTGTGTAATAATAGTTCCAGTTCAATGACTAGCTTTAAATTAAATGGTTTAATGTTTGGCAGAGGTTTAGGGCAATTTAAGGCTTTAGATGTCTTATACACACACCACGAGTGCTGTTTTCATTCTACTGAAGCTCAATTTACGAGCAGTTGACATGTTACGTTGTGCTGATTATTTCAGAATAGTAACTATCGCACAATCTATGCGTTCATACTGTTTTCCAGGTTGTGCAGAAAAAGGAAAAAAATACTACCGCCCGAACAGGGACTTGAACCCTGGACCCTCAGATTAAAAGTCTGATGCTCTACCGACTGAGCTATCCGGGCTCTTCTAAAGTCACCGGAAGGACTCTTTATAAAGCAGAAAACGAGCTTGCCTAAGCACGGCGATAAATCAATAAACCCTGTAAGAGATTTCAATTAAAATAGGATATAATGACCGCTTTTTCTGGACATACACTTGCATATACACAAGCTCACACCAAGGTAAGTTCACGTTAACTTGTAGCTAACTGTTACCTCGTTTAATGTAAGTTAAAGCTAACGTTAGCTTCTTTGTTGTTGGTAGCTCAAGTAACGTTACCTTAATAAAGTTACAAATTAACTAGCAAAATAACATTAATATAAAAACATTGGTATTGCAGCTTGCTTACATTAGAGCTACAGTGTATGTTTGTGTTTGTTTGTTAGCGTTAAGCTAAGTAACGGTGTGTTTACTCTCGTTAATTACAGGAGCGAGTCCAAGAGCTGCAGCATGCTGTCGAAGAAATCACACGGAAACTGGAAGAAGTCCAGCAGGAAAGACTGCGTGCCGAAAAAGAGATAACTAACTGGTACAGTTATTAGTACGGTTCAAGTGTAGTCAACTTAAGTTGGGTAAAATATAGTCACTCAGGTGTAAAACGTGAAAAACTGTTTTGTCACAACGTGTGGGTCTCCTCTGTGACGTCATTGCATACTTGGCAGGCAGGGCACAAAATTAGTACCAGACACCAGCCAAATACTGGTAAAATATGCAAGTGGCTGGTAGATTTGCTTCACTCACAAGCCAATTTGAACATTCACTAGCCATTTGGTCAGTGGACAAAAAAGTTCATTTTGCACCCATATGGCAGATATCAATATTGACTGTCTATGTAAACTCAAGTCTCAAAGGACAGGTTGATAGTTTTTCAAATCTGTCTTAAAAGAACAGTCAGGTGCCCAAATGAACATTGAAACAGGTTTTTCTTGTTCTAATCATTCCTCCTGTTCATACTGGCCATCAGAATATCCCTTCATAAGGCACAAAATCCACAGTCCTCCCTCTGTGCAGAAATGTATTTGAAAGTGTAACTGAAGCTAATATGAAGCTGCAAACACCAAAATTAGTCAAATCAAGTACATATCACTATATACACTATATTTCCACTGCAGCTCAACAGGAAAACACTGTCCGAGGAAACACAGGAATTTAGAGGGAATTTAGAATTATAAGGTTCTACCTGACATTTTTGGGAAAAGATAGTTATTCACATAAAAGCATTCTTTGACAATTTATTAACATTTTGTGTAGGTTTATTCATTTATTTCTGTATTTTTGGCCCTAAAATTTGAGAGAAAAAAAGGTTTGATCTGAAAAGTCCATTTCAAACTTGGTGCTGTAAGGTTCCATCTGCAAAGCACCAATCATGCGGAGGGGGAACCGGAAATGTTGTCCCAGGTGGTAGTTGCGATGGATCTGAGTGGTTTGTTCAAATATTTAAACTTATCAGTCTCGGCATACTGGACTTTGCACTTGGTTTTGAACAATGGTTGCAGAGTGTATGGACTAATGAGCACAGAGGTAAGTAGAAACAGTAGCTATCAGCTACAGCTGCTGTAAAGAATATGCAGAGGCACTGAGAATAGTTGAGGGAGTAAGTAACAAGAGCCAGGTAGCAGGGAGGCAGCAATCCTTGCATTCAGCAGTACCACATGACTCTGTCCTGGTCAAAAAGAAGGCATTTCTTGCATTTTTTCTGAGGTAGTGTGAAGAAGTGGCAAAGAATGGCAGGGGTGTAAATGACATTGACAGTATCAGTTTTACAATCTGAAGGACAGGAGGAAGGTGACAACAAAGGCTAAGGCTTGTTAAAACATTTTAAACAGTGCATAGTTCAGCAAGCAAAAAGAAGAGGGAGGAAAAGTTGAAGAATGAGAATCTCAAACTAGAGCCTAATAATGCAAAAATTTAAAGGACTAGTGTGTAGGATTTAGGGGGATCTATTGACAGAAATGGAACATAATATTCATAAATATGTTTTCATTAGTGTATAATCACCTGAAGATGAGGACTGTGTTTTCATTACCTTAGATTGAGCCCTTCATATCTACAAATAGAGGGGGTCCTCTTCCACAGAGCCCACCATTTTGCACCGCCATGTTTCTACAGTAACCCAGAACGGACAAACCAAACACTCGCTCTAGAGAGGGCCTTTCGTGTGTTTCACAAGTTTTGCGGCCACCAAAGGTTCTCCTACACGCTTGGAAGGGAAGGGTGAGCGGAGGGGTATTCAGATGGATGCAATCTGTGACCTCACCGCTAGATGCCACTAAATCCTACACACTGGACCTTTAAAACAAGCCATTCAGAAAGGGAGAGACACAACATAGATGGGTTCGGGTACCAGATATTTAGCCATCTGGATGATCTGGTACTAGAGGAAATATTAGCATTAATCAATACAATGTGGGAACATGGACATTTGCCAAAGAATGGAAACACTCAATTGTTGTCTCTGTACAGAAATCTGGTAAAACAGCAGATGAACCTGGTTCTTACCACCCAGTTGCACTAAGAGCTGTATTATTTAAAATAATGGTGACAGACAGACTAGTATGTATGTTTTAGAAACAGGGAAATTTCAGTGTGGCTTTAGGGTTGGACCATCGACTCTGGGCTGTGTGAGTGCTAGATTTGGAAGGCTTTGGCAAATAAAGAAACTGTAGTGGGTGTATTTATTGACATTAAGAAGGCATATGATATGTTGTGGATGGAGGGTTTAGTGATAAAGCTGTATGATGCTGGGGTACGAGGCAGGATGCTAAACTGGATCAAGAACTTTTTGAGAGATCGTATTATTCAAATAAGAGTAGGTGGGGCTATATCCTGTGAAGAAAATGTGGCTAATTGGACCCCCCAGGGAAGTGTAATCAGCCCCGTATTGTTTAATGTAATAATCTATGATATTTTTTGTAAAGTTGGAAATGTTTTGGTGTATCATCATTGGCTGATGATGGGGCCGTATGGAAAAGAGGTCTAAATTTAGACCATATTCATAAGCAACTGAAGCAGGCATTGGATAAAGTAGTGACATGGGCAAAGGAATGGGGTTTTAAAATCTCACTTGCAAAGTCTAAGTATGTGGTCTTTGATTTTTAAAAAGACAGCATCACAGCAGGACCTCAGGCTGTATAACAAGCCCATTGAAAGAGTTAAAACATTCAATTTTCTGGGCGTCTGGTTTAAGGAGAGAATGACATGGAGGGTACATGTAGAGAAGACAGTTACAAAGTGTGACAGAGTCATTAATGTCATACGATGTCTGGTAAGATTTGACTGGGGAGCGGATAGAGGAACATTAATGATGATATACAGGGTAGTCATAAGATCTGCAATTGATTATGAGTGTACGGCATATGGGACAGCAGTTTCCTCTGTTTTAAAGACGCTGGATGTGGTGCAGGCTAAAGCACTCAGAATATGTGGCGAGGCTTTTCGAACAACACCTATTAAATGCTCTTTTAATTGAAATGGGGGAAACCACATCAGAGCTGAGAAGGAGCAAATTGTCTCTGAACTACTGGTCTAAGCTACAGAGTTATAGGTTCTTAATACCTGCTAAGCGTTTGTTGGGGGAGTAATGGGAACTTCAGGGAAGGGGTTGAAAAGTAAGGAGGGGGAGTCTAGTAAATTCCATGGGTGAGAGAGCACGGAAGTGGGAGTGAAAGATTTGTCAATGGGCCCGGCAGTGTGCTGGCCACCTGTTCCACCATGGCTTTTGCCAGAACCCGATGTAGACTTTTCCATATTAGATCGAATCAATAAGAAGGATGCAGGTGATCCTGTGACTTTAGTCAGTGACCATCTTAAAAGAAAAATGAGCAGATTACATACAGATTTACACTGATGGCTCCAAGAATCTGAACAATGAAAAAGCTGCAATAGGAATAAGCATTCCGCAATTAAAGATACAACATGGAAAGCGGATATTAATTCATGTGTCAGTCTTCACTACAGAGCTTGTGGCAATCTTGTGGGCACTTTGGGTGGGTTAGCTAGACCAGGAAAGATAATTATATGCTTAAATTCTACTGCAGCACTAATGGCACTGAACGGTGGGAAAAGTGGGGCCAGACCAGATCTAATAGTAGAAAATTTTAAATTGAGTATCTAAGTTGGGGAACACTCTTGGATTTTTCTGGGTCCCAGCTCACGTAGGAGTACAGGGGAATGAAGAAGCTGATAAGGCAGCAAAAAGAGCCGTCAGCTTGAATTAGATCTGGAAGTACTGTATGGAAGGGTTGAGTGTAAGAGCTTAATACAACAAGGAATAGCAAAGTTATGGCAAAAAGGATGGGAGGAGGGAAACAAAGGCAGGTTTTATTTTTCAATACAGCCAACACTGAAACACACTTCAAGTACAAGAATGGGCAGGAGAGACAATATGGTAATAACTAGGCTGAGACTGGGTCACTGTGCACTGAATCATGGGCTGGCACTGGTTGGTAAGCACCCGGATGGAAAATGCATCTGTGGAGAGGCAGAAACTGTGAATCATGCTTTGATGGAATGTACCAACTATCACACACAGAGAGAGAAGCCTCGTGCAAGCAGTGCTGTCAGAAATTGGAGTAACGGATCAGTCATTCAAATCAATACTCATCGCTGAACAATGTGAAACAATAAAAACTATAATTAATTTTCTCCATCGCACTGGACTCTACATAAGGATTGAATTAATTCAGTGGAGTTCTACAAATGACCAGTGGAGGGCAGCAGTACCCCTTTGCTGTGTCTAGTCTGCCACAAATTTTATCAGAACCGATCAGTGTTTGATATGCAGACAGGAGGACCGATCAGGTTCCGCCTCTTTAGCATGTGACCTCACTGCTCTGTGACTGTGGTTAAAATGCAGATGAAATGGCATTTCGAGATTATCTAACTTCCGTATCGTGACGTATTTCCAAGTGAAACAGGATAGACAGGCGGGACATGACATTGGGAAGAATTTGATTTGAACATTGGAAAGTGGGCGTGTCCTAATGAATCTTGCCACTAAAGGATGAAGATTGATCAATGGGTGGATGTCATGATATTATTGGTTGAAATTGGTTGGTTCAAACCTACGTAAGCATCCATCTGAAAGAGGAATCACTTTGCTTCCCTGTGGTGACACATGAATGATAAAATCAAACATACACTGAACCACTGCTTCAAAAAAGTTAAGGTACTTCATTTGATATTGAATCCCTGGTTATACAGAACTTACCAGTTTACCAGCAGCATAGAAATGTGAAGACCACCTGTCAAATTGGACACTTTATTTGTATGTGTGAAAGGTGCAGTGTTTTACCCCACAAGGAAAGTGACCCCAAATCTAATTAATTTTACATATTGAACCTGGTTGCACTTGATATACAGACCTGTTACCCAACAGTTTTTGGCCCCTCTTAAGGTTGGCCGACATTGTACTCAACCAAAAATATGCACGTGTAACAAAATGTAATATCGTATTACGTTGATTATTGTGCAGATTTTAAAAGTCTTATTCATCCTATTCTCTGTTGCAGCAAATGGGAAACTGAGCGCAGGGTGGATTTGACGATGGATAAAAGTGGCGTTGTTGATGTGTTGCAGCAACTGGGTCATCTGCTTCAGGAGGAAAGGGTCCTTTCTGAACAGCTGACTGGTCAATCCTCTGCAGAAAGGTATTGTGTTGTATTGTATGCATAGAGTGAGAAAAATAGATAAATGCATAAAAACTCACTGTACATGTGTAATCTTTCAGAAAACAAAGGAGCGATTTACATGAAAGGAACGAGCGTGTCACAAACAAAGCGAGAAACCTCGCTACTGAAATTTTTGAGGTGAAACAACATCTGGCAGAGGCCAAGGCTCGCAATATGGCTGGTAAGGGAGGTATGGGGGTGTCTACATCCTGTTAAACTTCATTTTGAAGTAGTTTGTAATATATTGTCTTTCTTTGCCAACAGCACAAGCTTTGATTCATGCATCTACCAGCAAATCAAAGAGAAATCAAAGCAAATCCAAGTAAATCAGTCATTTAAAGTTTGTTTTGTGGATACACTGACGGTTGTTTTTCTGTTCAATATTTCTAATTAATTTTGTATATATTTTAATATACCTAATAAAATGTTTGATTTTACCTTGTCCAGGAGTATTTTTACTTGATCCCAGCAGATTAGCTCTCTAGATATACTCTGAGAAGGGACCTGAAGTGCTAAGTATTTCTGTAGTGGAAGTGCACCCATCCGACAGTTTTCTCTACAAGAGACTGGGCACACCTCGGACAGGTAGCACAGATATACACAGAATTACATTCACGGATGGATGATCAAGAGTCACCAGTTCACTTAGTGTAGTAGTTTCAGTATTTCAGTTTCTTTTTGTGTCAAAAATAAAATAAGGCATTTATTATGTTTGTTAGAAATAAATAGCAATAGTGGTGATGCTACATTGTCAACTTTAAAATATGCATTAACCAATGTTTCCCATAGTTTTTACCAATGAATCTACTGAAACTTGGTTATGTAGAATGGCATCTAATGCCGCTGATTCCACTGAGACTCACCACCCCACTTTGCGGCTCTATGTTGCTTTCAGCTCATTGCTTTGGTTCAACAAAGAAAATCTACATCTATGTTATGTCTTAAGCACTTCAGGTGTGTAGATTCTTATCCATTATGCAAATTTATTCTGCAGCATGACAGTGACCCTAAACATACAGCCAGTCATAAAGAACTATCTTCACCTACAAAAAGACAAAAAAGAACAAGGAGCCTTGCAATAGATAGTATGGCCCCCACATTCACAGCCCTGATCTCAACATCATGGAGTCAGTCTGGGATTACATGAAGAGACAGAAGCAGTTGAGACACCTGAATCCACAGAGCAACTGAAACAAGTTTTCCAAGATGCTTTGAACAACCGACCTACCAAGTACCTTGAAAAACTATGCAGTTGTACCGAGGAGAGCTCGTGATGTTTTAAAGGCAAAGCGTGGTCACACCAGATATTGATTTTATTTAGGTTTCTTCTGTTTACTGGACTTTAAATAAAGTTAACTGATTAATAAAAACTATTCATGACATTATTTATGGAAGCATCCTCGCTTTACTTTTAGTGCCTAAAACTTTTGCACAGCACTGTAAATCTCTCCAGCTGTACTAAATGTACAAAAAGCTAGTTAAACGTGTAATAAATGTACAGTAAAGTTACTTGTACGAAATACTGACATATGCTGGAGAAAACATGGCTAGGTTGTAACCTTTGGTCGGTGAACGCCTTTTTATTGGTGCTTTTGGGCTTCCGTACATATATCAAGAGGACGGAAGCGTTGGGTAACAAAACGTAAGCGTAAGCTGCTTCATGAGACATCCTTCTACGGTACGTTGAGTTTCTATTTTTTAAGTTAGTTCATTGTAACTTATATAATTTACCTAAACATCTATTAGAAGATGCAGACAGCAGCAGCCGCTCAGTGAAGACAGCGGCTGCTATAAATGACTATACACGTGTCGGTCAAACAACATGCTGTCACACATCAGCTAACATTACGTTTGCTTTGTAGAGTAAAAACAGTACAAACTGGTGTAAGCTGGTGGCAGTAATGTTGTCATGTCCAACAGAAAGAGGAGTTGTCAAGAAGCGGCTGTAGTGTTGTTAATTATTGTGGATAAGTTAGAAGAAAACGTGTTATTTTGTATAGCGGCAAACAAAACTTAAATTATGTTTCTCTGGCTGTGATTTCAAAACAGGTCATGAGGTAAAGACACCATCAACAATGACGGCTTGTGCAGACCACCGCTCCATCTTTGGCTTGTGCCCAGATGATGAGGCTTTGATGGGGCTGAGAGAAGTGAACCCCGTCCAGAAACACAGAGAAGACACTGACGGTATGTGTTGTCTTAAAGGACAAGTTCACAGTTTTTCAAGTCTGTCTTAAAACAGTCAGGTGTCTACAATAACACTGAAATAGGTTTTTCTTTCCTGTAAATCATTCCTCCTGTTCATAACTGACCATCGAAAGATCTACTGTATTTAAAAGTTTATGTGAAGCTTTTATGAGGCTTCAGCTGTCTGAGTTAGTCAAATAAAGTGGATATGTGCCACATTTACAGTCTTTTTGGTAAAACACTTCTGTCTTGTTTTCCTGTTCAGCTACAGTGGAAGGATAATAACAAAAAGAGGGAATTCGGTACCAAAAACACAAGAACTTTAAATGATATTGACTTGATTTGACTAATTTGAAAGTCTGAAGCTTCACAATAGCAGAATCAGTGACATCTTTTAAATCACTTCTCAAAATGCATCTTCTTAGAAAGGAATTTATTTAATTGATACCCCACTGTTTTATTTCCAACATGTTTTATCTATTTTATTACTATTATTTTATTATTATTTTTAACACAATACTTTACTGCTTAATTGTAGTACTTAAATGTTTTAACTATGTAAAGCACTTTGTAACTTTGTTTTGAGAAGTGCTGTATTAATTATTATTATTATTACTATTATTATTCTTGAATAAACTTTTAAATACATTTTTGTACAGAAAGAGGGCTGTGGATATTCAAAGGGATCTTCTAATTGCCAGTATGAACAGGAAGAATGAATACAGCAAGAAAAATATTGTGTTAATGCTCATTTGAGCACCTGATTGTTGTTTCAGGATAATCTTGAAAAACTGTGAACCTATCTTTTAATAGCTGTGTCTGCCTTCCACACAGGGCTGGAAGATAAAAGCCCAGAGGATGACAGACAGCGGGAGCGCAGCCTGGTTAAAGAGGTGTCGGACAAGATGGTCTGCTCAGCTTGCAGATGCCCCTTCATTAGCCGTGAGGAACAGGTGACTTCATACACTCCTCTTTTCAGATTATCTAAAAGCTCCATTGATGTTGTAAAGACTGTACATACATGAACGGGTTGTTAAAATTTCAGATGGAGCACTACAAGCTCGACTGGCATCGCTTCAACTTGAGACAAAAGATGGCAGGAATGCCACCAGTCACAGCAGAGGAGTTTGAGAAGAAGACCGGAGCTGGTGAGGAAACCACAGTCTTACAAATCTAGCATGGAGTTCGGCATGAAAAGGGGGGTTTGTGGGGCTGTTGATGTTACCAGCTAACTAATTTTCAGTCATCACTTTACAGGAGATATGTCAAGTATCTCAGGGTCAGAGTCCGACTCAGAGGAGTCAGATAGTGACGATGGGGGAACAAGCAGTAACGTCACTGGCACAGATAATGAGAGCTCAGCTGAAACCAGTTTAATTACCGGCCGGCCCTCCAGCAAGGTGGTTTTCCAGAACTCAGCAGGAGAGTATCTATCAGTCTACCGCTGTATTCTCCAGGGAAAGGTGAGGCTGAGCAGGTACAGTACGTAGAGGGTTATGTATGTCCATATCTTTACATATTATTGGATGTTTCATGTTCTGTTCCTGCCATATTTCAGTCAGATGGAGAGCAAGATGTGGAATCCTGCCTCAAGACCATAAGTAAGAAGACTTCGTGGATCATTCTCATGACAGGTGGTGGCCACTTTGCTGGTGCTGTTTTTCAAGGGTAAGTGAACTGTTCTTTTGTCTGTTTGATTTTAGCACTTTCAATGTCTGTTATACACATTATGGCTGTGAATTATAAGTTCAGTAGCACAGTCAGCTCACTGGTGTGTAAGCATCTGCCCAACACAATGTATTTATGTTACAGAAAAGAAGTCCTTCAGCACAAGACTTTCCACCGTTACACTGTTCGTGCAAAGCGAGGCACCGCTCAAGGACTCCGAGATTCTCAAAACCGCAGTCACGCACCAAAGTCTGCCGGAGCTGCTCTGAGGCGACACAATGAGGCAGCGCTAGTCAAGGCAAGGCTACATTCCATTTAACAGAACAGTCATTTTACCTTTACAGTGACAGCCATGAAACTGTCCATTTCATTTATAGAGGACACATAAATTAAGCTTCTCTTAAAGGTTGAGCTTCTATTGACGATCCACATAACCATGATGAGGGCATTCTGCTGAATTGAATTCGTTTTTCTCTGCCAATGAACGTTAGTAGGTCATCCATCCTCCTCCAAGAGTGACTTATTTACTTCTGTGAGAGTGTGCTGCTGCAACCACACAGCAAAAAATGCTGCTTATTTATGAATTTATGAAAGTGGCTGTGCTGTCTTTGTAAGGTTGGGTACAGTTGCAAATTTCAAAAAAGTCAAACTTGAGTAAGCAATTACTGTACTCAATGCCAGAAGACAACTCCTAAAACTTGAATTATTGTTACCAGTTTTAATGAGATAGTGATCCAAATAAATACATTTCAAATGTAACAGTGATGTATTTAATCTATCTGGTCTTGGTGTGAATTTCTTCTAATTTTTTTCTACTTAATGCACCTCATTCATTAGGTGAAGTTTCTTTATGCATCAACACTTCTGTAACCTTTTGCAGGACATTCAGGATCTTCTATTAAGTTGGGTTGAACACTTGAAGGAGGCCTCTGTAATATTTGTACGAGCCCCAAGCTACAATAAAACCATCTTTTTTGGCGGTCGCACGGCTCCACTGGACAAAAAAGATCCCAGGATCCGTACACTTCCCTTTGCCACACGCAGGGCAACCTTCCGAGAGGTACAGCGGGTGCATGAGGTGCTTTCCACCGTTCAGATTTATGGTAAGTTGAATTATATACTTGGAATAATAACATGTCTGCTCATTGTCACACAGCCAGGGTATAATCAATACTGTCGTCAAAATATCTTGACACAGGGAAAGACACAGACATGTCAGCAGTCTGCAGTACATCTAAGAAGGCATGGAAAAAAACAGTCAAACCTACAGCACAAATAAACACCGATCAAGAGAAAGGTGAGTTTAAGAGGTTAAGACTGTGGATTTATACCATGTGCCTGTTTTACCCCTTTTGTTAAAATTTCTGTTTCAACACAAAGTTTATTCTTGTGAAATGTGGTATAACAGCACATCTCCTTTTTTTTTTTTTTGCATTAGCAGAAGATCACCATGATAGTGCAGATATGGAAGAGGAAGGTGAGATCCAGCTGGAGATGGTGGAGCTGACATTAGGAACTCTGGACCTCAGGGAGTCTGAAATCCAACCCTCCAGACACAGGAGGAGGAGGAGAAGAAAGAAGGGGGAAAATAAAAAGGAAAATCAAGGTGGGTCTAGTCTAGTGTGACATCATATAAGTGGCTATAATTTGTGAATTAAGGAAATGCTTGTCACAAAAAACTTGTGCACGGTTTACGCAATTTCATATTCGTGTGTGACAGACTTGAGTAACACAGAAGCAGACGATCAAGATGAGGAAGCACCAGAAGCTACACCAGCAGAAGAAACCCCTCAGGAGACGCAGTCAAAGAACAAGAGGCGGAGAAAAGCACAGAGTAAGAAACAACTGGAAGGTGAGTTAGCGCTCTTTTCTCTGTATTCATTATATTTCATCTGTTTCTCAATGTTGCAGCTTGTCACAATTTTGCTTTGTGTCTCTTCAGAAACTGTGGATGATTCATGGGAGTATGGCGTAAGGGATACGCTCTTTACAGCCTGTAAGGTTGGGGATGTGGACACTCTGTGTAGACTCCTCCATCTATCTGAAGAAACTCAAGAGCTGTCGGAAAACAACACCTCTGATGCCCCAAGTCCTCTTACTCTCCTTAATAAGCCCATAGACTCGTCAGGGTTCACTTTGCTGCATGTTGCCTCAGCAGCTGCACAAAAGGCAGTAATCAGGTTGCTCCTGGACGCAGGAGCAGACCCAGCCTTCAGGTATGAAAAAATAGTATAGCCAAGTGTAGTAAAAGTGAAATTACATTGTAATAAGTTGCATTATTTCTGCAATATTCCTTTACAGGGATAAAAAAGGGCAGACCCCATATATCGTTGGCCCTGACAAAGACACCAGGAACGTTTTTCGTAAATACATGGGCGAGAATCCTGATAGATATGACTACAATAAGGCACAGGTAAGTAAATAAAAGGCTTACAGTTGATTTTTTGACATGTATCATGTTAACAGAAGCTGAGCACTTCTACACTTGTGCAACTCAAGGTCCCTGGACCACTAACAGCAGAGATCGAATCTAAAAAGACAGAGAAGAAAAAGGCTCAGAAGGCATTGAAAAAACAGCGAGAAAAAGAGCAGAAGGAGGAGAAGAAGAAACAAGAGTTGGAGGCAGAGGAAAAGAAGAGGTTTGCATCACTCACTGAACGCGAAAAGGTGAGTTAATGTGCATTTGATCAATCATATTCAAGTGATTGTTTTCATTTTTAAACATTTGCTTTTTGATTACAGAGAGCTTTGGCGGCAGAGAGGAGGTTAGCGGAACAAGTAGCTGCAACAGGAGTCAACCTCTCTAACATCAAGTAAGTGCCATTTTGTCGTAGAGCCTGATCATAATTTAATCAAATGGTCCATTTTGTAAATGGTTGATTATTCAAAAATATGTACTGAGATTTGCTGTGTTTTTTTTCTGTGTTGGTTTGTCACCAGGAGGTGCTGGCTATGTGGGGATTCTCTGCTTGGGAAGGTCCCATTTCAGTACCTAGATTATTCGTTCTGCACCACCAAATGTGTCCAAGCACATCGAAAAGCCAGTGCTCCTCCAGGCAAGACCTAACACCCACATGGAAAATTTTAGTCTTCAGGAAGCTACTTCTAACATGACTCTAATATGACTGTGATTTGCCAATATGCTCGTGTCATTTTCCACTCTGAACATACATTTCAGATTTTACTATGGCAGATGTTCTTAGATATTTTAATTCAAACACAGTGTTCACTGGATACAAATACTGTATCAAAACAATCAAATGTATAATTTATTCAAAGAATCTGCAATTCAAAGGTCAAGTAAAAAAGCAAATGCAATAAAAAAAAAGAACTGAAATACTTTGTTAATTACATAATTTACCAATGTAATTTTTTCCACAGGCCTCGGCATTTTCTACCTTTAAGACAAAATCAACATCATTGTTGTTTGACTATGAAGCTGTTGATATTGATTGTCTTAATTCAAGACCGATAAAGAGTTCCCTACATGCTGTATGAAACGATGTAATCTCAACTGATGAAGAGTAATGGTGCCACAGAAATAGTGTGCAAAGCTTTGTCCCTCAATTCCCTCACATTTGAGGTGAATTATTCTACTTTGCTTCAAACCGTGTACTGATTCCTTGTACAGAATGCTTTAAACAGCCACTGTGATGAAGTATTCAACCAGCTGAATGTATATGGTACGCTGAACACACCAATGTTGTGAAAAGTCTCTTAAGGCTTTTTATCAGGGACACTGAGTTGTGGCCGGTCCATAAAAAGAACCCTTAAGTTTGCTGGCGCCCCCTCTAGCTCCAGCACTGTGATGTTGTTGGGCAGGGTGGTGCTGAACAGGGGTCCAGGGACGTAAAGGGTCTGCTGAGGGCCCCTGGCTGGCCAGTATCGTCCCAGGTTCACACCATTAATCCAAACCTGACCCTGATGGGAAAGAAAGGAACCATGGAAACATTTCAGAACAGCCTTGCATGTTTTGGGATTCTTTGGTAAACCTGCATTGTGTTGTAGATGAGCATTTTTGACTTTACCTTAGTCCATTCATTGAGCTTGAGAAAGGTGTCCCATGCCAGGTTGTTGGGCTGTAATGTTCCCATGTAAATGGTTGGCCCGACTGAAGGTTCCTCCTCAAATGCAGGGGAGGACTGAGGCCATCCACCATCAATGGCTCCATCAATGTCCAGAGGGTAGATCTTCCAGTTAGTCAGTATGTCTTTACCCAGGATCAGGTTGCTCAAGAGGCCCTGCAGCACACATACAGTTTACCAGATAGCACTTGTACTTTGTGTAAGTAGGTTTTACTTACAAAAAACATAACATAAGAGCAAATAGTTCATATTTCATTTACAAATTATAAGATGTGTGTATTTGCTATAAATTCTAACTGGAGCTGTCTCATATACATATGCCATCCAAAATATAGCAACCTTTATGGGTCAGTTTGGGATCCTGGAGACCCTGGGCCGTCTTTGACAGCTCATATGATAATGCAGTAATGCAATACCTTACACATACATAAATATATTGAGAATATGAATTTGTATATTTTGATTTCCATTAGTGCAGTTCCGTCATTATCTAGTTACACACATGACATCTTTGTGGATTATTTTTGGCAAACAAAGGAATAAATTTGTTAAATTTGTTTGCCCATTTAACATAACTAAAATATTACCTTAGTTGGTGTAATAATGCTTTGATAATTTACATGGTTTATTTACTGAGTTAGATTAAAATAAAATAAAACAAGGAAAAGGGAAAACAACTTAATTTAGTAGTTATTTTTACACATACAGCTTTGAGGTCTGTGAGACCTAAAACAATGGGGAAGTAAAGACAATGTCAGCAAAACAGAAGTGGTTTAAGAAGCGATTGTATGCGTGTGCTGTAATGTATTATGTATGGGATTGGACTTTTTTCTCTTGCCTTATGGTCATTGATTTTGCTGCCAAAGTTAACCCTGCCCATGTTCTCAACGAGGATATCCATAGTGTCCCCCTGCTGTCCAGTGATGTTCATCACCAGCACAGTGTCTCTCTCCAGCAAGCCCTGGAAAACCTGTTCACACACTCTTGGTCATGAGTATGAACACTAAAATATACTGTACAAAACAACCATCTAAATATTTGAACTTTCACAATCTAATTTTTTTTTATGAACAAGCTTGCTTGGTCTTAACCTGTGATATTTTCCCAATACCTGACCTGGAAATCTGATTGGCCAGACAACAAAAGTTCATTGTGAAGGCTTACCCCATTGACGGACACATATGCACGGTCATGAACCCCATTCAGTGGAGAGATAAGTGGTGTGGGCTCTGAGAGGTCCCTGGGCAGCGTGGTCTGATACAGCATGTATCCATAGTACTGAAACACAATAGACATGACAGGCTGCAGACACAACAGTCTAGAAGTTCTCCATGTTTCAAGAGGCTTACTGCCACTGCAACACCAGTCCCTCCCCTGTTGTTGCCTTCAGACAGACACTGTACCTGTTTCATCTCTTCAAACGTCAGCGGGTACTGGGATTGGACAGGGCCCAGGGGTGAGAGGATCTTTAGCAGACTGCTAACCTTGCCTACCTGAAACAATGTTGGCATTATTAACATCAACCACAGCAACCTTTTTATTTTGTGCTCTGAAAAATTTAAAATAATGCATCTTGTCATCATCATATTACCTTTCTCAGAGTCACAAAGCCGTAAGCAAACTTGGGAGTAGCTGGCGGCATGGGTCCAGAGGGAACCTCTCTGAACTGTAGAGAAACAGTCATGCATTAATCATACAAGTGTAATCAGGACATCAACCTTGGTGGGTGGCAGTTCAATCAGTGGTACCTGCTTAATGACATCTCTGATGGCCAATAGCTTCTCTGTGGGGTCTCCTGCTTCAGTCAGCGGCGCGTCATAATCATAACTAGTCACTACTGAGTGGAACCTGTTGTCATGATCAGCACCTTTGGGACAGAGAACAGTAGAGACGACTGAGCTTTTATCTCCAACTCCATCATGTAAACAACGATACTGTTGAGAATAGTGAAAAGATATGACTTTACCATTCCAGTAGCCAAAGTTAGTACCTCCTTCAAACATGTACCTGAGAGGAAAGAGAGAGAGACTGTATGACATGACGGAAATCTACTGTTCATCAAACAGACAGGTCGACCTCTTGGGAGAAAAGACCAAAACCAGCAAACTGATCTGACTAGCAACTATCATCTGTGTAGCCAAAGTCTGATGTTTCATATTCTCCTGTGCCATAGACCTCTATTGATGTCCAAAAACTATTAAAAACTCATCAGTGAGCCTCACTGTTGCACTGTTACATGTTCCTTCATTACCAAGAACATGGTCATTGTAGTTTGTTTTTGAGTCAGTCCCACATGTGTGTCCTTCTGTTTGAGAAACATTTGCTAAAAACTACATTGCCCAGCTAGTTCAGGAAAGTACTGAGATTTTTTTTTGATGAATCTATATATGGACCTGGTTTTAGATTGACATTTTAAGTAGGAATGCCAAAGAGAAAGTCGAAAAGTCAGAAAGTACGAACTAACAACACCAACACATTGTTGGTTTTGGTCTTTTCTTGGGATTTGTTGACAATAAAAAGACAGAACAAAGGCAACTTTTAATCATTTGTACAGAGAGGAGGAAAGTTTGGGAAGACTGAAGGTTTGGGGAGACATACAGGTTGACGCTGGCCCCCATGGTTAGCATTTCTCCAAGCATTCTGCTGACCCTCTGAGAATCAACCACAGCATGTTGATCTCCCCAGTGGTCCAACCAGCCAGTGTAAAACTCTGAATTCACCTGTAATATCATTTAAAACATTTTCCAAAAAATACTTTAAGTTGGATTATTCCATAAAGAAAGGATGTAAATAATTTACAAAAAAAATAATAAAAATCACATGTAACTAACCAAGGGGCCTCGAGATTCAAACCGTCTTTGCCGGTTGAAGGCTTCAGTTATGTTGGTGTCTGTATGAGGGAATAAATATTAGAAATTATAACTTTTTCTATGAATAACCTCCGACTGAGAAGATCCTGCTATCTCTTTCACATAATACCAACCTGTGCCAAAGTCTACTGTGGCGTATAATCCTTCTAGAGTCCCGCAGGTCATTTCTTTGTCTGTGTTTCCATCAGTGGTGAACAGGATTGTGTCTTCACCCAGAAAGAAGCGGAAGAGAGTCCGCAGGTGACGCATGTAGTTGTAGTCACACATGTAGTAACTTCCATATTCATTCTCAACCTGTAGTTTAGAGAGATGATAAACGCACACCATATTAATATCCTAACTATTAAAAAAAAAACATACTCACAGGTACCTGCTTGGTGCTTTACCTGGACACTAATGATGTTACCCCCATTATTGTACAGCCATGGCTTCATTTTGGGGAGGAGAACAGTGAGCCAGCTGGTGACGGCCTGCATATAATCTGGAGCAGAAGAAAATCAGTGGCCAAAATAAATGAGAAAAGATATATATCAAAGACATGTATTTCAATGTTATACCTGTGTCAGTTGAGCGCAGTATGATGTTTGGTTTCGTTAGTAACCATGCTGGCAATCCACCCTGGGAAAAAAGAGAGGGGAGACAAATAATGTCTCTCTTAAGATAATATCAACAAAAAATCTATATTTTGAAAGTTGGGCTGGGTATGAAACATCAAACCTTTATACCTTTTTGCTTTTGACCACAAAGTCTCTTAACACTAAGTATCAAAAACTGTCAATTGCTGCATTGTTGGAAGCTGGAAATGAATGTCAGTTTACCTATTCTTAAAATCAGTTATTTGCTATTAAAATCATGATTGATGATAAAAATGTGAGTCATAATTTTACCATTTTAGACTGGATTTTAGTTATGACTGCTTGTGTTTAGACAACATTTAATATTTAAGAAGTTTAGCATTTGTTTTTATGAAAAATAAGATTTGTAGAAAACCATGTTTATGTTTCTCAAAGTTCAGTATCAGAGAAATAAAAAGTATCATTTTGTTATTGGCGCTGAAACTAAGGTATCATATAGACAGTTTGAAGAGCATCCACCCGTAATAGAAGTTGGCACAGAGCGTCTAACTCATATCATTTAAACAAACAGACAGGAAGCATTTAGAGATCATGTTTCAGATTTCTCAGTAGTGACTAGTGACTAAAACCCAAAGCAGATTATCTTATCAGAGATAACCTTATCATCTGTCAGAGTCAATTTTGTCTCACTAAATGGTTTTGGAATGACCATTAAGAAGTCATTATATGGGAGAAAACATGACAACAAATAAACTTAAAAACAACAACAACAACAAAAAAAAACATATATATATCCAGGTAGCATTAGTTACCTCATTACCTCACTCATCATCATTTAACAAGTGCAATCTTTCAAAAGTCTTATGAGGAATATTTAGGTTATAAAAAGGAAAAACTACACAATTTAACAACAATGACATTATTGCTTACTTTGAATGTAAACCCTCCAGTTTGAAAGATTTGGAACATACATCTTATTTTATTTGTTTGTTTGTTCTTTGTTTGCATTGAATCTTTTAAAGTCATAACTAGGGTTTCAAATAAATGATTGATATCATTTGTATATTTATTAATAAATTATTTTTCAATTCAATTCAATTTTATTTATATAACGCCAAATCACAACAAAAGTCATCTCAGGGCACTTTTCGCATAGAGCAGGTCTAGACCATACTCTTTAATTTAGAGAGATCCAACAATTTCCCCATGAGCACTTGGCAGCAGCGGTAAGGGGGGTGGGGTGGGGCAGAGAAGCAGAATAACAACAACAATAACAATAATAATAATAATAATAGATTGTATCTTAACATATTTATAAATTCCATTTCTTCTGATTAAGCAACAGTTCCAAAATCTCCTTATTAAATTTACATTTGCCTTAGGTATGGGATAGTATGTTCAGTTTCTCACCATTTCCCATTCTGCACAGATGTAAGGACCTGGACGCAGGATGACCAGAAGACCCGTCTGGTTGGCCAGATCCAAGAAATGCTCCAAATCTCGGTCCGCCGTGAAGTTGTACACCCCCTGTACTGTTTCATGGAAGTTCCAGGGCACATATCTGTGTGGAGACATGATAAATGTAGTCAGTAATGAAACAAGATCGTCCAATGACAAAACAAATATTCAAGTATGAGATTTGTTTCAACTTACACTTGGACTGCATTGAGTCCCGTCATGTACATCTTTAGGAGCCGATCCTTCCAGTAGTACCGTGGGATTCGGGAGTAGTGGATACTGCCTGAGATGTACTGAAAAGGCTCCCCATCTTTCAGGAAACAGTTGTTTTTGTAGTCTATAGAGAATGATCTCTTTCCAGACACCTGCAAGAGAGGCTCAGTAACTGCTCTGAGGGGAAAATGATATTTTAAAACTGGTGAAAATTCACCACTTAAGTCTGTCATTCTGGAGTGAGTCTGTAATTAAGATTACATGCAGTACGGTGTTGTCACCAGAGATATAAGGTCTAATCTTAAAAAAAAATGCTAATAATTTCCCCTGCAGACAGATGTTATCAGATAACATCTGATGTTATTATTATATATTCTTAAAATATTGCAAGTAACCATTATTTTTCATTATCTATTAATCTGCAGATTATTTTCATGATAATTTATTAATTATGTGGTCCATAAATCTCAGAAAATAGTGAAAACTGCCTGTTTTAATTTCCCAGAGTCAAAAGTGACATCTTGTTCAACTAACTGTCCAAAACTAGGGCTGCAAATAACGATGATTTTCATTTTCATTATCGATTAATCTGTTGATTATTTTCTGGATTAATCAATTAGTCCAAGATGTGACCTAAAATGTTGTTTTGTGACGACCAACAGTCCACCACCAAAGATATTCAGTTAACTGTCAGAAAACTAATTAAACTAGAAAATATTCACATTTAAAAAGCTGGAACCAGAGAATATTGATATTTTTTTCTCACAAAATTACTCAAAACGATCAATCATCTATGAAAATAGTTGGCGACGAATTTTCTGTCAATCTATTAATCATTTAATCAATTAATTTTTGCAGTTCTATCCAAAACCAAAAGATACTCTGTTTACTATCACATTTGAGAAGCTGTAACCAGCAAATGTTTGGCAATCGCTTAAAAATGACAAAAACGATTATTCAATTAATTTATGACAATAGTTATCGATTGATTTTTTTGTTGATCTACCAATTGATTAATTGTTGTAGCTCGTTTTTTTTAAAAGATTAAACTTTATTAGCTCAGGGTTCAAAGAGAATTTCCAAATTATACAAATACATTATACAATATCAAGTTGACACTTGTTCCGGGAAACAGCTTTTATAGATTACCATGTGACTTTGCTGTTATTAAAGCAGTCCACTTCTAGTTTCTTTCTTACCAAGTTTCCACTGACAGATAAACAGGCAAAGCTCACAGCAACGAGGAGGAAAACACTCGCAGCCATTTCCGCTGCCTTTCTGCGAAGCCTGAACTTAAAACGTAACCATAACTACTTTCTGTTAAGCTGCTGCGACTTTACATCTGTAGCTGCAAGTATGAAGCTTTCAGCGCGTTTAACTGTGGAGCAACATTATGATCGACGTGCTGTACGTCATGTGATTCACGTCGGTCGTCCGCAGGGTCCTAAAGTCAGTCGTGTTCATGTCCCGGCAGTGTTGTTTCTAACCTGTTCACGTGATTAATTATAACAAGCATGACGGTTGTTGTTTAAATAGGAATCAAAAATAAAGAAATATTAGCTGGAAACATGATCAGCCCACTTTGAAATAATGAAAATATTCAGACTTAAACGTTTAATGTATTTGCAGTTTGACCACTAGATGCCACGTTTCGGCCTTAACTGTTAATATGTATGAGAAAAAGGAAATAAAATAACTAAAATACAAATATACATAATACAAAATAAATAAATACAAATATGTAATACAAATAAGCTGAAGTCTCTGTGTGTGTCATCACAGAGAGCAATTCAAAATAAATAATTATAAAATCACATTATATAACTACACAGCCTAAGAAAAGAAAACAACAGAAGGCTACCATATGACATAATGCTGTCACATAATACTATACATTATGTAGGATGAGAACAATTACCATTGTGTTTGTCATGGCAAGGTAACAAAGCAGCTAGTTCAGGAATAGTTTGCTTTATTATAGCTGCAGGACTCGGCTCTGTGTCTGTGCATCTTTTCATTTTGTTTGAATGACACTTACATATCAACCTTTAATCATAAAACTTGCATTTTTATTTAAGGATTTGTCTCTATTTTTTGGGACAAATTCTGGCTTTTACTGTAGTTTTTCTCTGGAAAATTGCCAGGCCTCGATGACATACACAGTGCTTCATTTTGTGATGAAATGAAGACTGATTAGTGTAATTATAATAAATCAATTAGCAGACTGTCTTCTAATGAGAATTAAATGTATTCAATAACTTTATATTCTTTTAAGGACACTAGATGGCGCTTCAATACCACAATGAGAATGCTGGTATAGTCTTATAGTATGCAATGGGACAATGTCAGTGTTTCATAAGAGAATATATCAGTTTAAAACAGTAAGTCAGATCAAGAGACTATCAAAATAATATCTTTATACAACAGGGAAGCTTTATTGTAAATATGACTGTGTTAAATTTTAAAAACAAGTGCAAATTACCTCCTAATGCTCAGAATTATTGAGCTCAACTGCTCTTCTTTTTACTAATATGTTGACTGATTTTACTATTGACTCCAGCAATTAAGCAGCCTGCCTTATGTCTGTTTAATTGCATTTTTCCGTCTTAACTGAGAGGTTTTTCCTGTCTTGTCACTATAGCGATATAGTGAGTCATTTGCTTCCAAGTGAGAGTCAAAGATACTTTTGCTGCAGACCCGCACATCATTATGGTTACATAGAGCTCTTAAGTGGGAGTAAAGTGGCTGATGTGCAATGGAAACAGAAAAAAACAGTTTCCAGAGACTCTGTGTCATGTAAACACAAAGCAGTAAATCCTGGTAATTTGGGTTAATAATGTTTGCATGTGGCTGCTGGTCTGTCATTTTGTTAACACACATGCACACACACACTTTTAGAGATGATTTTTACTCTTTTCTCAGCCCCACTTCCTCAGCAGTAATGATTGTCTATACAGTAATCCCATTTCCTGCCCTGCCTCTTTATTCATCAGTCTCTGTTTTAAGAAGATTGAAAGGGGGTAGGGGGGGTCACAATTGCTAATGGCAACTGATCTCCACTGCAGATAGGACAAATGCTCTGGCTCTGTGGCTCATTAGCCCACCGTCAAACACTGTTAATTGTCCTGGGAACGAGAGGAAGAAGGACATACATAGCTTGTAATTTGGTTATGTGTGTGATAGTGTCTGAGGAGAGCTTGTCAGAATGGCAGCTTCGGAGCCCCTTAGCTTGTAGAAAATGGATGTTCAAACCACAAAAAAAGCCCAGTGACTAATGCACTGAGGACAGCACCACTTACTGAGAGACTACAGCAAATGTGGGAGTCTAAAGGAAGTGACTTAGACTAATGCAATCACATTACTGCAGTCACAGACAGCGTCAGATGGGCTCAGGTTGCACTTAATACACTGCATATTGTTTTTAATACTCTGTAGTCGCCCTTCCAATTACTATACAATGGTACAGATCAGAACTGCCTGCAGTAATTGAACAGACCCGCCCCTATTTGTGATGGGAGACGTAGAAAAACTCTCGGCCCAGGATTGGGCGTCAACTCAGTGAAGTCATCTCCCCAGTCTGTAATTAGACTGAACCCTTCCCACCTCCCCCAAAATTTAGCCCTCTTTGTTGTCTCTGGTGGAAGCAGGTGTATTCAGACACCCCTGCCCCCTCACACACACTCACCGCCCGGAAATACAGTTCAGCTCAGCTTGGCATAGCTGATGTTAAAGGGGGAGTTCACAGATTTTAAAAGGTCAGTTTATTAATCTTGAGGAGTAGTACTCAGCCTATAAAAAATGGTTCACATATGACAAATTTAAAAATAGTGTTTATTCAAAATTACCCCATTCACTCCGTGCGCACACACTCACACAGGGATGGTGCAGTGCAAGCTGCTCGCCTGGCCATCAGGAGAAAATTGGGCTTCAGTATCTTGTTCAAGGACACTTCAACGTGTGGACTAGAGGAGCTGGGGATCCAACCACCAACCTTGCAATTAATGAACAACTTGCACTTCCTCCAGAGCCACTGCTGCCCCAGTTGTAGAAAAAACAATTGGAAAAAATCTTCTGTGTCTCAGGAGTCTGAAAAGATAACCCTGATGATGTCAGGGTTGGAGAGAACAGAATATATAACAGAAAACCTGCACTAAAAGCTGCTCAGAGGTTGAAAAATGTAGCCATTTACCAGGCAGGGAAGATCTAATGAAAGACACTATGCAGTTGCATTATGGGAAGTGTAGGACCCTGTGTTTTTGAAGCTTGACTGTAGGATCTAGGGAGTAGGGTGAGGGAAAATCTTTTTGAAGAATGGTGTTCATCAGCCTTGGCATTGATTCTACAGTCTCTGAACTCTTCTGGAGGGATGAATACCATTCTTCAAAAAGATATTTCCTCATTTGGTGTTTTGATGATGGTGGTGGAGAGCACTGTCTGACACATCAGTCCAAAATCTCACATAGGTGTTCAGTTGTGTTGTGATCTGGTGACTGTGAAGGTCATAGCGTATGATTCACATCATTTTCATACTCATCAAACCATTCAGTGACCCCTCGTGCCCTGTCCCATGCCCACTCCCATCAGGATAGAAATGTTCCATCATAGGATAAAGGTGATGACTCAGAACAACTTTGTATTGATTTGCAGTGACCCTTCCCTCTAAGGGGACTAGTGGACCCAAGTAAGTTTTTCAAGTAAAATTGCTGGCTATTCAGTGGTTGCAGCTTCTCAAATGTGAAAATCTGAAGCTTTTCAGCTTTTCTACATGATAGTAAACTCAATATATTTGGATTTTAGACTGTTGATCAGACAAAACAGGATATTTGAAGACATCTCTTTGAGTTTTAAGACATTATAGCAGGCATTTTTCTCTTTCTATAGACAAAATGATTAAATCATAAGAAAGAGGAAATAATCCAATTAATTGATTATGAAAATAATTGTGGCCCTAACTAGTATGACACTCTGTCAGATGTTGTTTTACTGTTAATACTAATGAACTTCTTCTTAATTAAAATGATGAATGCATGACTTTTACTTGTAATGGAGTATTTTTATATTGTGGTATTGCTACATTCACTTCAGTACAGGATCTCAGTACTTCCTCCACCACTGATTAAGACTGAACAGCTCACGTGCATTTTCCCTGATGACTGTCTTTGCCGACTCTGAACATACTGTAAGATAAAGCTCATTGCTCACTGATGTAACAGTGAAGGGGAAATCTGAATGCTTAACTGTTTGTGAATCACACAGTTGAATCATACGATATGAGACAGAATTCCCCGCAGGTCCCCATATCAGTCCTGAGCTCAGGATACTATGAAGAATGTACCCCCCTCTGTTTTCTCAGGCTCCGAATGGCCAGTGAGTCACTGCTGAGCTCATTTAGACTAATACTCTGGACTCTGAGAGAAAACTGTTCTCACAATAAACAATAACATCTCAGTAACATGACACCTGTCCACTGGTCTGTTTGCATTTTATGACAGATTTAACTCAGCAGTTGTTTGCATCCTTGGTATAATTTTCCAGGTTTCTGAAAGCAAGCCAAAGATGGAAACAGATAGGAAGCAGAAGACAATCTTACTGTGGGAGCATTGAAATATGAAGCTCTATAAACAAACAGGAAGTTGACAGTGTGGGGGAGCATGGGAAGTGTGTGAGCTGGCCCACGTTCTTCAGCCTCAAGGAAGATATGGTATGCGTTTGGGCTGCAACGATGTCTGAGGAGGAATGTTTGTGGTGAGATATATTGTGAAACCCTGCTGCTTGCACTCCAGTTTAATTCCATTGACCGGGGGAGGTCCATTATTGCCGATGGAGAGATTTAACCCATATTAATCGCTGTGATGAATGTCTTTCTTCCGTCCTCTCCCCCTTATTTCCCAGTAGTATGTTTACTGTGAATACATAAGCGTTCTCAGTTTATTTGAAGCTATATTCCTGAATGCAGAAGGACTCTTGGAATGGCAAATTTGGTCAATCGGTATACGTCCAATACTCTAGTCCATACTAGTGAAATATCTTGACAACTATACAATGGATTTCCATAAAATCTTGACACTCGTTCCACAGAGAATGAAGCTTTGTGACCATTGACTTTTCTAGCAGTATCCAGTGATATATTTCTACATTTGATGGATGGATTGGGACAAAATTTGCTACAGACACTCGTGGTGCCCAGTTATTTTATTCACTGTTGGCCCATTTGTTAGATTCTGAAGATATATACGCCATACATCTCTCTCTCAAGTGTTGTCATGGTTTCAGATGAAATGATGACACGTCTTTTTTTTATAAAAAGGTGGTTTAGAAAAGTTTCCCTTTATGTACATCTGTTTAGGGGAAAAAACACAGAAGAAAGCACTTACATTTTATTGAAACAAAAAATAACTGTAATTGAATCCACCGGATTGTTTTCTCTTACAGAATATATTTGTCCCATCATCTTGTGGCCTTTATCATAAGAACCAGACTGCTGACATAGGTGTGAGTAATGCTTTCAATCTGAGACTTTCTGGCTCTGCGGTGTTCCAGGATCAGCCACATAATTTAATAAATGTGGCACCAGGATTTGTCATCGACCATATTTACACATTAATGTGACGCTGCCAGCAAGAGTGATCCTATGTAGATTGAATCACCTTTGTTTAATGATATTGACAGATGTTCCATTTTTACGACAATGTTTAGTTTTCCTGCTCTCCTCTCGTCATCCACCTTAGCCAAACTACATTTGACCTAATCCATTTTTTTTAACCCCGTCCCTCCCTCTTTTTTTTCTTTGTTGCTTGGGTGTGTCCAATACAATCCACCTCTCCCCTGACACAGCGGTGCCCATCCTGAGAGACGAATAAGCAATTCCCACATCAATTTCATTAGTGAAATCCAACAATAACAATCATGACATCATTACTCCCATTTACATAAATGACTTAAATGAGTAATTTTGTAATGTGTAGCGTATACTTCATTACCCATAATACTTTATTTACCTTATATTGTCATTCTGTCTTTCCATTTCGTCATTTTACTATTGCTACGTCTGTCTACTCAACATCTTTAGGACATGTATTGTATGTCTATTCCTCCTCTGGTGTTCTTCCTTAAGTTTCTCAGCTTTTTTCCCTGTTAAAAGTTTTTTTTTTGTTTTTTTTTTAGAGTTTTTCCAAGTGACAAAAATAACAGGTGACATAAAGCCCTCCATATAAATAACATTTACTTGACAATTCTAATAGTACAATATAGCTTGTAACCATCAGGTTTTCAGATCAACTGGTTCATTGCAACACATTTCAAGTGTTATTTTCATCAATGTTTCAAAGTCTGGCAGTTGCAAGCTGTCTGGATTTTCAGTATTTGAACTTTAGTTTTACACTATTTCCACTGCTTTTAAGCATAAATCGTTTAAAAAAGCAGCTGATGCCATGATACTACTGTGAATGGTTGCGGTTTAGTTGGCACTCCGGGTTCAGGCAAAACATGGTTGGGTGCTTTTTACATAATCAAACCAACTCCAGTTAAGCGATTATCACGGTCTGGTTGTGACTAACAGCTCATGGCTGCAGAGAGACTAATCAAACAGTCACTCTCAGTCAGGGGGACCTCCATCACATGTGCTCAAGCCAGACTTACCCATTATTTGACATGAGGCTGCAAAAGGGTCCCTCACTCGACCTGAATGACTTTGCCTGAGGTCTTGTGTGCCCATTGGAGGGTCATCACAGACTCTCTATCTCTATTAGCCCTATAAATACACAATTCTTCACATGTCGCGCTCTATTTTCACGCTTAATCAGATATTTATATGAGAGAGGCAGTAGATTGATCTGAAATGGTCACATGACCCTCGCTTGTTAGGACTAGTCCATCGAAAAAACTGTCTTTAATGCATGAGGGTTATCAGGTTTATCTGTTGGTGCCACTGCATGTGTGGCTGCAGAGACCATTTCTGAAACCACACATTTTCCCACAAATGGACCACATGCTGTAAGAGCCGGATGTGGTGGAAAAGATTGTACAGTAGATCTGTATGTGTGCTGCCTCGAGAATTTTAACAGCTTGTAAAATGCAACACTTGAGAGCTTTTAAAAACATTTTGTTGCTATGATACTGTAGTCTCATTCTCTTTATCCTCAGCCCTTTTTCTCACTTATTGTGATTTTCTCCTATATGGGGAGAATGAGAGCTGCAACTCGCCTCACAACTGTTGTAGGCTGAAGGGCTGATAAAAGTCCTCCATTATGCAAACAAGTCTGATGGTGGTTTTCAATTTCGCACTGAACACAAGCACTTAGTACTGAGCACTAAATCAGCCTTGCAAACCCGACACTCAGCTGATCATTTCGTCAGTCTGTGGTATATCTTTTGTCTCCAACAGTAGTCGCGCTGGTATGCAAGGTCAGAGATCTGTTTTTCCAAATGTAATTGAAAACCTTTAAGGCAAAAATAAACCATGACATATGCACTTATCCACATACTTCTGTGACACTGACAGCAATGTGCTGCAAAGCCGATAGATAAGAAGAAAAAATAGATGTTTTCTAAAAGTGTGACTGGATAATAATAACTTGTGTTCCAGTCATTGGAGGTAATTTAGGTTGTATGGCCACATTGGTTCCACTTTTATTAATGTAAGCTGTGTAAGTTATTGTTTCTTATTTACTTCATCATTTAAAGTGTTAACTATATAAATGAATAGCACTCTAAACACAAGGTTATGTAGTATTACTGGGTCTCAAATAACACTATTGTGCTTGAGATGTTGCCCTCTTCACCATTTTCCTGTTGTGATGGTTCACCACCATTTTTAAATGTTGTATCTGCTCCAAAACAAGAATAGACTTCAAAAGCACACCTGCACAATTGTTCTCTTCAGAAGACCAAACCAGCATATGTTGACTGCTTGAGACCATAGCAGCAGGTCTTATGACCCTCGTCCCTTCCCCCGGTCCCTCTGGGGATTTTGATGACCAAATGGATGTTTTGTTCTTGTTCTCTTTGTCCTCTCAGGTAGAGTGAAAGAAAGTTTTGCTCTTACATACAGTCGACTCCCTGTCTGTCTGGTTTTGTCAAATGTCTAATGGGTAATGTTTAGTTGATACAACCCTGAATATACTCAGCAAGCGACCCTGTCTAGTGTCAGTCAGAGCTGGAATTCATCCCTTATTTCACAATTCAGGTCAAATCACCCAGGACATAAAGTGGACTGTTCCTGCACAACACTCAAGATATGTACACATGACACAGCACAGAATGGCCAAACGGATAATGATATTGATATTTGGGAGTTAAAAGAGATCTGATAATGATATTTTGGCCTATAATATTTTAAACATAAACACATAAAGAACAATATTCATTCTCTTAGATTTGTTTTGTATTTTATTGTGATCAAGATACATACTGACTTGTACATTTTATAGTTGAAAAATCAACTTCTCATAAAGGTTGGGTTATGGTTAAGTTTATTGTGTATAGTTGTTCCAAAGGGCTACACTTGATGGTGGAGTGAAACGTTGTCCATCATATAGAGGGGGGAGACGGGATATTGTTTAAAAAAGGGGATAACTGTACATATTTCCTGACTGTCTCTCCTGGAAGGAATTCATAGTGTTGCACTCGGTTGTTCACATGAACTGTGATGGAAATCATTGGGTCAAGAATAAAAAAAAGAGAGCTAGAAGTTCACACCCTGACTCCTTTTCTCGCCTCCACACAGCTGGCCAATCATGGCATGAAGTAGGTGTGAACGTCACATCGTCAGTTTCTCAAAGTTACAGAAATGGACGTACACAGCCTGCCCTAATCTGAAATCAGAGAGGTGTGGGGGGAGGAAGTTTCTAAAGATATTCAACTATCCAACAAGCACTTCTGGCAGAGTACACTTAATGGTGACACTTCTATATGACCTCAAACCTACTTTGGCATTTCTGTACTGCAATTTCTTATCAGCTTTCATATAAAACGCTTTTGATATATCTGCAATAAACTCATATCTGCCAATATCAATATCAGCCCTTCTGATTTATTGGTCTAGCTCTACAGCACAATACCACTCTCAAATCCGAGAGTGGTACAGTTGATATTTTGATACTTAACTGTGGTCTGTGTTGTGTTGAGTGTAACTTTAAATACTTGTGTTGAGCAAAAATTCAATACAATGAAATGACAAAGCTAAATCTGGTGTTGGTAGCATTAAAACTAAGAATAGATTTACTTCTAATTGCATTTATAAACTGTATGACATATTTTAAGTAACAAAGAAGTTTTAGCCATGTTTTTTACATAATATGCCCTAAATGCTCCTTTGTTCCATTACTGCTATATATGTGATATAACTATAAAGTGCTACTATATATCTGTCAAAGGTCAAGGAAGGACATGGCTTTAAAAAAGGAAGATTTGTCCAGACGTTTAGCATCTCAGAGGAGAACCTGTCTGATCTGTTGCTATATGCATTGAAGTGGAGTCATTAACATGCAATGATTGATCCATGTAGCACTGGGGACAATTAGAGCAGCTGGTGGTCTGTGGTGCACGTGGAGGACAAACTTTCTGGTCAAAAGGTTTCTGAGGTGACGCCCAGCTGAGGCGCTGGCACAGGGACAGTTCAAGTATTATTCTATTAACGTCCTTACAGGAACACAAACAATGATTCAGCTGTTCTTATGAAAGCTGCTTCACACCTTCAATCACCGTTAATCAGGAATTACTAATTCACCAAAACAAGCTGCCCGCTCTCATTCCACGAGAAAATGCAAACTGTACTTTTTTTAACGAGGGCAAGATCATTGCAAAAAGGAGCTAGAACTTGACAATAGTCTTGATTATCCTTTTATCTATACACATGACTAATCAAGACTACCTTAAATGGTAACATTTAATACTCTTTCATCTATAATTGATACATTTAGGAGCTTAAGCAAAATTTAGAGGTAGTCCTTTGGTCTATAAAAATCAAATTTAGGTGTTTGTCCCTTTATGTTGGCTGACAGTACACATTTAAGGGGCGTTTAGGGTATTTAATGAGGTGTTCCGGTTCCTTGGGAGAGGTGTAAACAAATGTACTTTCTGTTGGAGTTGAGCAGTTTTTCTTTTAAAACTTTTCTTTTAAAACTTTAAAAGTACTGAAATGCTTCATTCACTTTAGCACCACCCAAAAGCTTAAATCACGATAAGTCCAACTATATTTGAAAGTTAAATAATTTAATGGATTTTTGTAAAAATAGTGATCAGACAGGAGGATGACATCTAACAAAGCCACCAGAAGCCGACTTCAGTAGCTTGAAACAGCATTATCAAATGAATTTCAGAGACTGAGAAAAACATTCTGCCATGCCACTTTATTAGCTGCCATACAGTCAACACTGATTACATAACAGACTACACACAGCTCGCCCAGCTGGATCTATTGCATGTCTATCGCATATAGATTAACTTGAGTCTGTCTGTCCACAGTTAAGCTCAGGTCATGACTGGGTGACTGATCTTACTGGCATAAAGTCACAGATTAAAAAGCTTGTGTCTTTCCTCTTGTTCCTCAGAAATTAATGTATAAGCTTAAAAGGTAACCACTAATCTAATTCTATCTGGTAAATGTGAGGAAATTGTACAATAACAATGCACTGCTGTGTCTTTTCAGTTTAGTTTGCCAGCTTTCAAACAATAATCTACATGCCCCAAGAGGATATTTCTAGCTTCTATGATCCGTGCAAATTCTCTACTCTCACTATGTGGAGCAGTAGGTAGTTATAATCTCTGGTTCTGGTATTTCTGATAACTGGTTAAGACTCAAACCTCATACTGACCCTTTGTTGTATTTCCCTTCTCTCTGCCCCTGTTTCCTGTTTCTCTGCATTTTCATCTAATAGAACCTGTAGCATTGATCACAAATTATTTCTCTATTCATTAAAAAAGAAAGTAGATGAAATAAAGATTAAAAGTAATTAAAAAACAACAACACAACAAAATAAAAAGCACGAAATATACCTTTTCCCTGAAAACAAACACATTCTTCTAAGGAAAATAAAAATAAATAATTAAGATTTAAAAAAACCAAGCCAGTAATCTTAAATAATTTGCTGATAAGTTTGCCACAGTAATCAATAGTAGGCATGAGGAGACTATTCAGGGTGCAGAGAATTATTATACCGTTTCACCATACATCATACAAATAAACCTAATTTTGTCATTTGCTTTAAAGCTGTGTGAAGTGATTTTTGACCACTAGGGGGCATACTCCAGGGTCCAAAATAACTAGTCATGACTGGTCACCTTCTGAAGGTGTGTTCTGCTTGAATGCAAAGAAGAAAATCAATGTAAAAACACAACAAACAGATGTCAATAGACTGTTTTCACAGCAGACACACAGCACAGGTGTAAATAATATCATTAACGATGGCTAAATTCAATTAACTGTCTCAGTAAGTTATGTCGGTGAGTGAGTGCTGGAGCTTGTTCACCTAAATGCAATAGAGCAATCATTAATGTTATTAATTCCACCTGTGCTTTTTTTGCTCTGGACGGTGTAAATTGAGGCAAAGACATCTTTGCACAAGTTAGAAATGTAAAACTGGAGTGAAAAGTTTGCTTTTATCCTGCTGATGTGTTTGCAGTATGAGAGTAAATAATCCGCCCAGTCCAATGTTACTTGGATGTTTGACCCTCATGTTTGATACTACAAGGTTGTTTTAAAGGGTGAAAGTTTCTCTGTGCTCACCTTAAATCTGACTTTAACACATGATGATTTGTGACATCACAAAAGGCAGTCGTGGTCCAGCATGCAACTTATACGTGTGTTATAAGTGTGATGGGCAAATCTGAAGCCTCTGGTGCTCATACACCGACTTCACAGTGAAGAAGACATCTTGTGTCCAGTATTACACTTTTGAAGTGATTTTTTTGCATTTTTATAGATTCTTGAAAACCACCCATATCTGACACAACTTATTATCCCAAGTATAATAATATAATAAAACATGTCTGGATATTTACAATATACAGCTTGTATGATCAGACCAATGACTCAATCTCCCAAAACGTGGCATATTTATCACAAAATACCCACATTACACAGTACAGTATTTATTTACCATGCAAAATATTGCAAATATCCTGAGATCCACATCTATTGGTAAACAATCACTGACTAAAATAAAGGCCACTTGCTCCCCTCTTCCTCTTCCCTTTCAGTTTCTTTCCAATGTTTCTTATCCTCAATGAGCACATGCAGGGATAACTGGGTGTGAATTCAATCTTTGAACACATATTTTTGTCCTATGTGTTTTTTAAGAGTATTGAAAAACACAGGGGGGGCACATGCACACGTCCTCTCCGATCATCAGACTCTTTGTGGACACAAAGAGGGCGTATGCTGCAGGAGGTCTGTGGCCCTGCAGGCTCCGCCTCTCTGCATAATGTGCCGGGTCCATTGAAATCAAATGGCCAGACAGCAGAGACGCACAACAGCAGCACAGCGGCTTCCCGGGACACTGAGCCAGCGGCACAGACAACAACTACTCTCAAGTGTCCGAAAACAGGACTGCAAACATGCCTTGCTTCTGACCGGTAGAGACTTTTCAGCTGAGGGACGAAAATAAGCAACTTTTTTTTTTATTAATCTGTACGAAGCGGATGGAAATCATTTGGGAATACAGCTTCCTCTCCTCCTCCACTGTGGTACCCTGAACTCAGACTACAAAGGGACGTGAGGTCGGGCACTGGTTAAAATGGATACTTTCTTTTTAGAGGTAAGTTAACCTCGTTTTTCTACACAAAAAAACAGCACAGGCTATTATTTAAAACCATTTCCAGCGCGAGTCCTAAATTATTATTGGGATCGCGGCGGGTCTTTTGTTTTGTTTCAGCATGTTGGGTTGTGCGCGTCTCCACACTGATTTCAGACCAGTTATTATGCCTCTAAAGAGCTCGTTAATTTATCACTAAAAAGCACCACTTTTTCACATCTACTTTTCTGTGTTTGTTGTCTTTTTGTTACCTTCTCATATCCCAGACTATCAGGGGTGTGCTTCTCTGCACTGGGCTGGTCTACAGGATGCAGCTGTAATGGGACCTTGATACTGGGAACTTTAATACATGTAAAACATCTCTCCTCCTCTGACAAACAGAGACAAACAGAACTCAGGACTGCATCACTGCCATTCTTTATGTGTTTCTCCTCTATTTCTTGCTCCTCTTTTGTAGTTTTTATTTGTGGCAAAGAATCCAGCAGTAGCTGCCTGTTGAGGCTGGATGTGTCATCTCTAAATCAGCCCAGACACACACAAGCTAAGGAGAGAATAGCTATAGTTCTGATTTGTCATACCCTTGTGACTCAGACAAGGACTCACAGAAAGAGAGACAGGGTGTGTGACTGAGGTGAATCCTCCTCTGACAGACCCTCTATTCACCTCTTGTACCTGACCAACAGCGTCAGCAGTGTTGTCCCCTCGAGGATGTGCTGTGACTCCCGGTGTTGGTTTCCATATGAGGTGCTCTTTATTCTCAACAGTGGCAAAAAAGTTATAACTTATGCATGTCATTATCATCACCATTATCAATGTTATTATCCCTTTTTTGAGCTTATATTTACATGATCAGTTGTTAACATCATGTTGGGAGTGAGATCTACATTTAGACTGATAATAGGAATAAAATTGTGCTACTTGAGGTCTTCCACTCATATGACAAAGACTTCTGTTTGACCAAAGCTATGTTAATCACCATGGAAAAGTTGTATTTATTGTTTTTCATAGTCTTTTTATTCAGTGATCTAATATTTTTAGTTTAAAGGATGTGATCAGTCACAGAGTTTAACTAAACTACAGGATACAGTTTGGGGGAAATCACTGAGTTCTTGTCATTTTTGGCAAGAAAGTGGTCAGACTGAGCTACACTTCTTTTTATCTACTGGTGACTTCAGGTAAATGATAAAGGCATCAGCCTTTGAAAGCCCATACAGGTAGAACCATGCTGACCTACATTGTGACTTTCAATATTCTGCTGTATAAGCAGCGAACACATTGAGCTGAACTCAATTCTGGTTCATAATCTGATTTTATTAGATGGATATGCTGTGCAGAGGAAGGTTATTATTTCAGCTCTGAGAACATTGTTATAATTTGGTGCGTGTCCTTTGTCCTGTACAAACTGTGAGAAATTTCCCCTGAAGATTTATTTGACTTTATCCAGGTTTCCTTTTTTTATTATTTTCTCTAATATGGTTATGTAGTACATTACTTTTCATCCTGAAATATAACCACCTGCACTGATCCATGTATCTACCAACAGATGTTATATGGATCTAGTTTCTATGTCTAATTTAGTCAGACTGTATCCATTATTAATATTTTATGTCAGAGCATTTCAGTTATGTCAGATCCCTTTTCAAATGACACTTTTGGGCTCATTATTTTGCCACTATATGTAAATTGGATGACTCACTCTGACAACATCATAGTGACAATACCATGCAGAGAAAAGACACATTAACAGAGAATCATTCATCTTGTAATCCACTCCATCCAATAAGATAATCATAGTACATGCTTCCTTTGTAAAGGTTATAATATTAAATCAAATATATTATCTTGAATAAATATAGAGCTAATCCAATAGTTAATAATGAAGTGTGACGTAAACTAGCTTTTTAATCAGTAGAAACTGTAGAAATAGGCAGTGAAGCAGGTGTATCTGTGATGGTTGTTGCTTTAATATAAATGAATGACCTGCTCTGTCTTTTAAAATGACTTTTGAGTAAAGAAAAGAAGCCAACATCCTCAACGACGTAGTGCTACCAGTGTGGATTTAATTAAGCAGAAATACTGGAAGTGAAGTAAGATGAGGATTAAACTGAGCCAACTCGGTGGAATCAAGTGCAGCAGGATAAATCTTCAGCATGATTCATTACAGTGCCTTCAGTGAATCTGCTCTTGACAGCTAACACAACTTGGATGTCAGTGCATGAATGATATGATTGCAAGTGCAATCTGCTTCTTGATCTGAGAGGACGCAGATTCTTTTGCAGGTCAGGTTCATTTAAGTTAACCGTTTATCAAGTGTCTGGCAGTGTGTCTAGTGCTTATCTAGAGCCAGCTTTCCCTTGCACGTCGTCGCTCATGGTGGTTAAGGTGGCAACGGGGGTTAGCAATAGTGGCAGGTACAAGGGTGTATGCTCAGAGGTTTATCCTGAAAGCCCATCCTGTCCATAAGCACGGCCTTTCCTCTCAGGAGCTGACACAACACCATAAAACCCTCAGTGGCCTGCCTCCACACCCAATCCGTCCTCTGAATGGATATGACCCACTAAACACACACAAATACTGGGAGTGTTGTCGGAGATCTTGTCAGTGCCTGCTAACTTCTGCTGGATTTGGCCATCCTAGACTTCCCTGTATCAGGAAATATGGCTTGTGTGGCTTTCTGTGTGTGTGTCTCTTCCCATATTTTTTTTTGAACATAGCAGAATCCCTTAGATATTTTATGCCTTTGTGAAACATCCTGTTGACAAAACTGGATCACGGCTATGTGCATTTCTAAACTTGGTAATCAGTTCCTTTATAGCAGCAGCTGCTACACACTGTAAAGCCACATGGGGATCTTTCCACACCCGTTAACTCCTTCCTAGCACAGCCTTGCATTACACACCAAATTCCTTTCTCTCAAAGATATTCTGACAAGAGGGAATCCCAGATTCCCAACCCTGACCCCTGAAATTCCTGGTCATGGCCGCCTGTCATCCAAGCATTGTAGAGCTGTGGTGGCAAGCTTTAGGTTTCACACCATCACCACCACCCCACACACATACAGACAGACACATTCTCCCCATCCTGATACATCCTTCGCAGCCCTATGTGCTGTTTATGTCTAGCTCTTTGAAGCCGGAGCCATGCATCGGCATGCTCGGTAAGCATTCTGTGGTGAAATGGGTAATGTGAGAAAGGCCAACCTGCTCCTGAGTGTGGACTATTTTTTTCTTGCGATGGCAGGGTCTTTTCTACCCAGTTGTCACTTCCTCCAGCTGCCGCTTTAGAGAGCTGAGAAGCCATCTGAGATCGTCTCTCTTCACCTCCAGCCATGCGAACGGTTGATTTTAGTAAGGAATGAGGTCAGGAAGTGAAGTTAGGATGCAAGGAAGGAAGGAAGGAAGGAAAGGCACAAAAATGGTTAATGGGTCTTGCATTCCTTTGAATCTTTTCTGCAGCTGTCTTAACACGTAATTAAACTTAAAGAGGTTATTGTGTGCTTTACTGCATCAAAAGGGAGATTTTTTAAACAAAGTTGCTGAGAGTGTCGTGTCTGAAAGTTGTGGTAAATTAACAGTGCTGACTGTTTCTGAACAAACAGAGGGAGGTATTATTAAAGCAGCGGTTTATGTGTGCGTCAGCACAACTCCTGCAGCTTGGGTACAGTCTGGAGGTGGTTTAATCTGTCACAAGAGCACTGGGACTAATTACCAACAGCCATTGTCTGACCACACGCCAAATAACATGGATAATCCTTGCTCATAATGACACGGATGCCTGGTGTAAGGAGAGGTAGTTTAAAGGTGCAGTGTGTTGGATTTAGTGGCATCTAGTGGTCAGGTTACAGACTGCAACAAACTGTATACCCCCCCTCCACTTCCAAGCGTGTAGGAGAACCTATGGTGTCCGCAAAACTTGCGAAAAATGCAAAAGGCCCTCTCTCTCGAGCCAATATTTGGTTGTCTGTCCTTGGCGGAGCAACATGGCGGGCTCCGTGGATGGGAACCTGCTCCCCATGTAGATATAAAGGGATCATTCTAAGGTAACGAAAACACAACGATTCTTATTTAAGGTCATTATACACTGATTAAAACATACGTCTGAATATTTTATTCCATTTCTGCCAAGTCCATTCCGCAAGATGCCGCTAAATTCGGAAACCACAGCTCATAATAAAAATTTGGAATCTGTTGAATTAGGATTTTCCATTTTAGCACAACAAATATTTTACTACATTTTATTTCTGCTTTGAAACTAGAATCTACTCTTGGCTAATATCTGTGCCTCTCCTTTTCACCTGGCTAGCTGCATTTACAAGAAATGCAAACACAAGTAACCTGACCCCTGTATATCAGCGAGCTGACCATCATGGGGAGTTCAGTGCTGTGATAACCTCCTGCTGACACCATGTTATTGACTTTAGCTTTAGTTTGCTACATCACCAGGCTCTTTGGACAAAGCCTTCTGTGTTTGTGGTGATTAGAGGAGAAGGATACCTTTACCTTTCCACAGTTTGTTCACTAATAGCAAATAATGCAGAACAAGAGCTTGTCGTCCTGTCTATTCATGACAAAGGACAAATAATTGCAGTATGAAGTGACAGTTTTATTCATGGAGTCTCCGGTGGTCTTGTCTGCTTGTCCACACAAAACCAGTAACCTTTAAAGCAGTAATTTGATATTTTTGGAAAAACGCGTGTGACTGGATTGTCACTTTCTCTTTCCTGTCGAGAGTTAGATGAAAAGATCGATACTACTGTCAGTCTGTATAGTAAATATGAAGTTACAACCAGCTGCTGGTTAGCTTAGCAAACTTAGCTAACTTAGCAAAAAGACTGGTAACGAGGGGAAACTATCTCACCTGTAACATGTCACATCCCAATTGTTTTATCAATGCGAAAACTAAACTGTAAAAACAACAAGTTGTGGTTTTATAGGTTGGACTATTTTTTGGGCAAGTGCTGTAACTTCCTGCAACATTTTTGCACCTTGATTTTTGTACAAATTAAACAAACGAGATATAATTATGAGCTAACAGGCTAATAGGCGGATTTGTCAGACATGGCCAGACTAGCTGTTTCCCCCTTTTTTGTCTAGTCTTTACACTAAGCTAAGCTAAATGGCTGCTGGTGGAAGCATATTTACTGTACAGACATGAGTGTATTGAACTTCTCATCAAACTCTCAGCAATAAAGCGAATAAGCAAATTTCCCAAAATGTTGAATTATTCCTTTGATAGCTGAGCCTTACTGACGACCCGCCTGATTCTGGTATTCAACCCCTCATTACTCACCCTCCCCTGAGTCCCTTGTAAGGTTTGACTGAAGAGCGTCAGATCATTTTATAGGTTCAGAGCTCACAAAAAACAAAACCTACTGACGTTCGATCTGCTCTCCAACACCCATCCTTCCTGTTCTCCCTGTGTCTGTATCCCTATCACAGCAGCCCTGGGTGTGTCATACTCTGAAATATAAATCACGTCAGGGCACTTGGGCAAGTCACTAATTTGCCATCTCAACAAGGCTATGATGAAAGAGAATATCCTCAACCACCGTCCACTAAATCTGTGAATTAAAACGAAATGAAGAAATCATCGCACAGTCATGCAGAGTTACGTCTGGACTTGTACAAGCAGTTGCTCATACAGTAACAGTCAACCGTTTGGACACACTTCATCATTAAAGGGAATCTGAAGGTGTGTCCAAACTTTTAACTGGTACTGAAGTTTAATCTACTTGCGGTCCTCCTGTAGGAACAGGTACATAAAAAGAGTCCTATTTTCTTTTTTAATCAAGTACATGGCAAATACTTTGAGAGTTATTTAACATTTCAACATTAGTAGTGACATATTTCATTGCCGAACAGATTGTCACTGCAATCACCAGCAAGTTTCTGAATGAAAGAAGAAGATTTATGCCCCTGTACATTAAAACCAGATCAATCCTGCACTCCACAAACATAAGAATATTTTTTTAGCAGATTTGCGTGCAGTGTATTTATCTGGGATACTTATCCAGAGAAAATTAAAGTCTACCGCCGCTTACCCCGACACATTAAAAGTCTCTTGGCCTTGACCTTGGCTACCCTACCTGACAGACACTGCGAGCTGGTAATAAGTGTATTTTAAATCCTCTCAGTTAAGAGGTCTTGTCTGGCAGCTTAATAACAGCCAACCTGTGATTACTGCTCCCGGCCCAGATGTTGACTTTCCTTTTTTAGCCCCCTATGATTACTGCACACAGAGGCAGCCTATTACAGGATCTCGCCTGCGTATTTCATTTTCCTATGTGTGTAAGTTAAACACATCACAATAGCCACAAGGGAGTATAGCCTAAGGGAAAAAAATACTTAAAAAATATAAAATTGTTGACTCTCATGATTATTATTGCCACAGTTGTTATTTAATCTCTAATTGCCAAGATGAACACTCAGCTGTGTTTAAGTACATGTCCCACGCTGCATGAGTCTTGAATGTCCTGAAGAGTCTAACTGGCACTTTGGTGCTTAACAGAGGCAAACAACCCAGCATGGTGCAACTCATAGTCATGACATGTTAGCATTCCCACCCATTCCCAGTCTGGTTTATTAGACATGAGTGTGTGTGTGGTTAGGCCTGAGGCTGTTGAAAGATCATATACCAAGATACTAAGACTCACATGAGGTGGAATGTCCCATGTTTTCATGACTCAGAGGCCCTGAAAGAATGAAAAATGCTTTCCCCAGAAGAAAAACATAATTCTTTGTAGTCTTTGTTCAGCCATTCCTGGAGTGAAGTATTGCATTTTCTGTGTTTTTTGAACTTTCATATGCTGCATGACGTCACACATAAAGGCAGGGTTATACTTGAAACAAACTAGTACGCAAGAAGGATCATCTAGCCATGTCTGAAGGCAAAAGTGTTTATAGCTGTGGCAAATGGCCACACTTGAAAGCAAGGTGAAATGGAGAGACGTTTTAATTGTTCAAACTTTTGGACAGTCTCTCCTGGAAGACATTTGTATTGTTGCAGTCAAAGAGAGCTTGCCTGGCCAATCACTGCACAAAGTAGGAGTCAATTTCAGTTTCTAAAAGTCACAGAATTGTTGAATGCAGCCTCCCCAAATCCTAACATCATGAGGGTGTTGGGGGATGGGGTTCAGATGCTCTCCGACCATCTGACAAGCACTTCTGTGGAGCATACTGTCACCTTAACTCCAATGCGTTCAGTCATTTTCACCACAGTAACATTATCCTGACCTTCTATTTTCCTTTATGACCATTATAGATTATCCACATAAATAATGTGCTTTAAATGTGATAAAATATATGCAGAGAGTTGGAAACTGTGACAGTATTGGAAGTAGTTGCATGTTTTTGTCATTTAGTCAATCAATGAATTATTTCAGCGAAACAAACACATGTCCACAATTATAAACCATGTAAGACAGGAGGGTCCCCAAGAGGCAGAGTGATCAATCTGGGCCAGCATGAAGTATCGGTGAAGGTCATTGGCAATGTAACCGGACCCTGGTCACCGTTCACAACCACTACTCCACTGGCCGTGCCTCAGATGACTCACAGAGTCAGACAGACTCATCCTCTGTCTCTGACAGTCCTGACTGAGCAGCATTCCTGGAATATCTCTGGGATTCCTGCTGTGTGAGCCCATAACAGTCCACTGATGAGTCCAGAGAGGGTTAAACAAGTAAATGACAGACAGGAGGAAGAATGACAGGTGACACTGTAGAGATTGTAAGTCATGAGGCTTAGCTGACAATCCAATCACAAATGCATCAATCACATCATTTGCTGCCTCCATGTCCCATCCTGGAACCAGTTCTGTTGTTAAAAGAAAGTCATAACCTCGAGCACAAGGTCATATGCTTTGATCTGTGTAGAACAGTATTGGGAGGAAAATATGTTCACACAGGATGTAAAACAGAATAATGTGCCGGGGGTCTGTGGCAGAGACTCAAATGTTCCTCCTCTTTCTGTTGTGCTCCTGAAGACATCATTTGTAATGCAAATTCACTTCAATACACTCATTAGCAACACGGCAGATTAGCTCCATCAGATGATGATGGTTGAGGTGCTTGCTAACACCCCCACACACTCAGGCACATAAACACATGATCCTGTAAAAACATGTACTTGCTTTACTCGCTAGATTTTTATTGTGACTTAATCGTTCCCTTTGGTGTGTTAATGAAAATAGCTTAAAAGACAGTGTTGACAACAAATTGCTGCTGCAATGCAACTTAGTGAAACAAATACATTTAAGTCATCATTGTTAGACCTCCTTCTTTAACAAAAACAACCTTTGAATATAAAAATGAAGCATGACATCATTCAGTCAGTGAGCCACATGTCAGATTGCCTCACAGTGTTTACCGATGAGGCTGCTGCCTCCAGGCCGTCCAGCTTTAAGTCTCTGTATAGCTGCCTCTGCAGGGGGTTCCTTGGAGTCAAGAACAGTTGATGAACTACACCCTCCATCCTTATTCTGTCAGGCCCCCACCAAAGACTGGGGGAAGCCCTGTTCCCCATGGGACTCCTCCTCCTCCATTAGCTAATTCCTGATCAGCTGCTCCCTTCATCATTTATTCATCCGTCTTCCAGCACAGATGCTGAAGGTTGCCTTTAATCATCATGTGATTTTTTTTCCCCCTCGGTCACCCACCCTGCTCTTCCCCGCCCTCACCCCGTGCTGGCTGCAGGCGTGGGCTGCACCCTCTGCAGCAGGCAGACATTACAGTGGCACAGAGGAAACAAAGACAGAGTACTGTAGAAGCACATTTTTATTTAATCGCTGTTGGTCTGATTTATTCTTTACTGCTGAGCAAATATATACAATATGATTAGCCTGGTGGCAGTGGTTGGGCTGAATCCTTGGAAAATATGTGCAAGAACGTGGATGAGAAACACTTTTCCTTTCCCTCAAGAAGCTACTGAAGAGCTTTGGAGAATGGCTCTTAACCCCTGATTGGCCAAGTGGAACTTCTCACTCTGAACAGTAGAAAAAAAATTAAATTCCAGTTTGATTTCACATACATATACACGAAACAAAAGAAAACATTTGAAATCAGTAGCCTAGTTTTCATTTTCATTCCCACATTTATAAAAAAAAGTCCTTACATAGACGCAGCTGAGTCAAACTGTTGAGGTAATAAGCAGCTGGTTTCTCATGTTTGTGATGTGGAATTATATCCAGTAACTTTCAGCTGAGGTTGGGTTTTTTGTAAGACGTAAGGCTTTCACCCTACTGGAAAGTTTGTGGCCAAAGACCTAGCGGGACCTTTGCCCAGATCCCTGTCCCAGCCGCACTCAGCCTGTTGTTTAATCTCACCAGCTACTTGGCAGATTCCTCCTCGTTCCACTCACTCAGCATTCAGGAGATTTGGTTACAATCCCTGAATTTGTCTTTGGTTCCTTTTTTAATGGATAAAGCAATAAACCCCTGCATTGTTACCTTTATTTTTCTTTTTTTTGACGGGGTTCTGCTGGCAACGTACAGTCTTGTGACTTTATTGGTTTTTGTATGGCCATTATAACCACATTTAAAAAAGGAAAAATGAAAATGTTTAATAGCAAAACTAACAAGATTATTGGAGTCCACTGGCTGACAGGGGGCCTTCTGTTCTCTTCATGTCTGCATATGTTTCCTCCCACAGTTCAGAGACATGCAAGTTAGGGCAAATTGGAAAATCAGGCTGGATTTTGATGGTTTTTATTTTTTACTATACTTATTTTTGGTTTAACATCAATACAACAGACTAATTTCTTGTGAAAACACACAACTTGCAAGTGCCAATATGCTGTTTGACCTTATTAAATGCAGCTCAGCCAGTCAATGTCCTGGACTGCACATCTGTCCAGGCACCCTGAGTGGGGTCACATAGGGTTAGCAACTTGGCCTCATGCCTCTCTCTTGTTATTGTAATGTTGATACGTCTTGGTGTTTGAGGTGTAAATAGGGTGCTGGACCGCAGTCCTGTATAACGAGATGACGTGTTGAACATTTGCCTCTAAATTACATGCTTTAAGTCAGTGAGAACTTGCAGTCTAAGACAAACAAGATAACCAAATAATTATAAAAAACAAAACATGAATGAACATGCAGAGGTGAAGAGATTTGCAGCAACAGCTGAGTATCCTTTGGACTGCGTTTGTGCCAGTGCCTGGTGGATACGTTCCTGTGTTTGGTTTATCTTCCTCCACATCCGGGCATGACAAATTAGATGCTTGTCAGGAATCCAGCAGAACGTACTCATCCTTCTGCCAGGCATCAGCCCTGGCCAGCAGTCAGCCCTACCTGCAGCACCAGCAGCCATTCACTGCCTGCTGTCCGCTGGGCAAACGTTCACTCACCGCTCCCTGAAACCACCCTGTGATCCAAGAAGTTAGCCTATCATAACTAATTGTTCAACTGTGTCCATGTTAGACTGAGTTAATTAGCTTTCTTTTGTGCTGGCTGATGGGATCACCTGATACTGTCTGCGCTCATGCTACACCAGACAGCAGAGAAAGAGCCCATGGCACCTTGTACTGTGTATGCTCTTAAATATTTAAGACGCATTCATTAGCAAATCTTTGAGCTTGATGTCATTATACAAGCTGCGGAAACTCAAGCCACCGACTCTGGGATCACATCATTCAGCCCGTGTGGTTTCTGTGTCAGAAAGCATGACGGGACATCGATGTGCAGCCTGTTTTCGGGGGGTCAGATTACCATTGTCAGCTGGTTCTGCCTCAGCGGTGCTACACGTGCTCAGTGACATGGCAGCAGATCAACTGTGCTTTTTATTGGAGCTATTAAAACATCTGGCGATCGTAGGCACGGGAGTGGGGTTGACACCTGGTAATGAAACCCATTGAAGACTGTGCTTCATTACTAAATGAACACTGTACTTTCCAATGATTATTATGTAAGAGATGGTCACCATGTTTCCCTAGTTTAGTTAGAATGATCAGTTGTGCTGCAGCAGGTGATTGAAGTCTGGGGGACTTAACATGAGCCCGTGCCCCTTTGTGTCCCAGTTGGCTTTTGTTTGGGATATTTCCGCCTGGTTAACTCCTGAGCTCTCAGTCAGAGGTGGTTGCCTTTGTCTTGACTTCGTGACAAGGCTTGAGGATGGAGGGGATAAGGGGGAGGAGTTTTGGTGACACCATCTGTTGCTGAGACAGTTCATCTCTACTTTACCCTCCAGCTTCAGACTCTTTCACCACACACACGCTCACACACAAAGACATGAGCAAATGGACAAAAACATCTGGTGTTGGCTTTCTTGAGCCCTCAAGTTACTGCGAAACCCCACCTCACCTCTACCAACTGAAATTGTGCAGGCTGATAGTTATCCTGACAAATACTGTGATTATTTAAGACAGACCAAAACCTCCTGACATAACATGACATTTTGGATGACTTATATTTCAACTAGACCAAACCATGATTGCTTCCTCAATCTGTGATGGTTTGTGGCAATGTACAATTAAAATCTAGAAATGTGAGCTAAAAAATATGTCAAATATGGGATATTCTTATTGTATATACTGTATATTAAGGGTGCAACATCATAGAGAAGGTAAGGGATATTAGTTGGAGAACACTGGGGTGTTGAAGTTGTTCTTAGTTGACCACCTTTTATGTTTAAAGGGAACATATGCTTTTTGTGAATTTCTGTTATTTTTATACTGTTATGATGTTGGGTGTCTATGTTAAACATGGTAAAAGGTCTAAAACTTGAGGTGAACGTATGTAAAAATGCTCCTTGAAAGTCAAAAGTCCAGGCCTCAGCCTATTTGTTGTGTTTGCAAAGTTACTTCTACTTCCTCCCTGTGATGATGTCAGATTGTTTGCACAAACAGACGGCCGTCTGTCCCGTAACCTTTGTTGCTAAGGTTGTTACTAAGGTTGTTTCATAGGCTGCTCGCGTTGTCCACTGGCATATTTTGGATCAGATTTGGACTTGAACATGTATGGATGTATTTGAGAAGTTTCCATTTTGATTAAAGAACAAGAAAAACAAGTGAAATCCTACCGCTATAGTCAGCCTGCGGATGTCTGCCAAAGGGCGGCTTCCAAGAGCTGGCCAATCAGAAAAGAGTGGGCTCCCTGGGACGGGCGCCTTAAAGATACAGGATATGACAGGATATGACATATCAAGCACATTTCAAGGTCAATATTTTTATTCTGGGGCAGTCTGGTTTATCTTTGTATGACTCACAGTTCAAAATACTCCCTATTTATCTGATACTGGTCCTTTACGCAGCCCCTCAGTTCAGCCTCTGTCTGAAACAGGCCATTTTAGCTCCTGTCTCTTCAAGACCCCCGTCCTGATGAGCCCACTCTGTTCTGATTGGCCAGCTCTTGGAAGCTGCAACAAACTATAGTTGTAGGATTTCAATACTTTTTCTCTTTCTTTACTCAAAATGTCAACTTCTCAAATACATCCATACATTTTCCAGGCGGAATCCAATCCAAAATATGAGAGTGGACAACACAAACAACACATGGAAAAACAAACAACTTTAGCAACCAAGGCTATGGAACGGACGGCCATTTATGGGCATGTGTGACAATGTTTTCCCTTTTTTATTTTCTATTTTCAAATATCTGAATTATCATAGAGCTAGAGGACTGTGTACAAATAAAATACAAGTTTGTTTTTTTTACAGTCTTTAAAATATTAAAATCAATTAAAACAGAAATAAAGTGACCAAAAATGATTTGCTGAATCCAATGAATGTGCAAGTTTTATTTGTTAGATGACTTCTGATGTGGCTGTTACTGCCAATTTTGATTTTAGTGTCTGATGGGCATTTCTCCAAATCACTCTGCACAGACGCTGGTGCAGCAAGCCAAGCTGGCATTAGTGTCTTTATAGGCCAGCTTGTTGCTGACTTTTAGTTTACCATATAGTTTAAGCAAATTAAGCAAGTCTTATCTGTCTTGATGGTGACTAGGCATTTCTTTGAGAAAATCCTTGTTCCTATGAATGTAAAACCTCTGAGACTCAGACTCAGCAACTGAACCATATTTGCTTCACTAGAAGGTTCTTAATTGAAACAATACTGGTTTTCCATGTCATGGCTTGCCCACTGTCTTATCCCGTGTAACTTCTCATGTAATCTACCTATTGTTACAGCCTACCCCCTGCATGTTTCTACACTTTCTCAGATCCACTGAAGCAGTTACAAATACAAACAGCCTCCACAAGATGATGACTCACAGCAAAATTCTGCTGAATTCAATCCCTTGTGATTTCCAGTTACATAACAGCAACTGATCTTCTTAAAATCTATAGAGTAAACACTATTAATCTCCTGACTGGACCTCAGCGAACTCACGTGAAGCAGCTTTTCCTTGAACAGGCCATGCATGCCAAGCTGGTACCAGGCAGGCACAGTCGGCAGTCAGGTCAGTAGGTGTTCATGTGTGGCCACGTGTCGGAGAACATCTCTGTAATATTCACGTCCCAGCGTTTCTGTTTGTCTGCCTGTTTTTGCAGACAATGGGGGGCGAGGCATTATCAAGTGCTTGCACCCTTCCTCTTTCCCCTCTCACTCCCCCCTCAGCCTCCTCTTCCTAATTTACACGACCCCCTTTATCCCACTAACCGTTGCCCCCTGTGGTTTAAGAGAGCCACATTTAGCTGTGCTCCATTAGCCGACTCAGAGAAAAAAAAAATCCTTGATGATGGAAGTAGGTTTGCAGACTGGCTGGTTGGCCATGGGACCCTTTGTTCAAGAAGGAAGCCTTAAAATAAAGAAAAAATTTGAATTAATAACAATTTTACTCTAAGCTGTTGAGCAAGTTCATTTAAAACAATAATTCTTTAATATTGAAATAATTTCCTCTTTGTCTCTGTGATTCAGCAGTTTGAATCACATAAACATCTAGTCATGTATTAAACAAAAGCATCTTGATCTTTGTTCTGTCCCTGATAGCAAACACATTTGTGCTCCGTGGATGAAAGCGTGTGTGTGCACACGTGGCAGCCTGTTTTTAATAGTTAATGAGGATTGATGTCTGGAAGTGGTGACCTTGTATAAGGTTTCCAAGTGGAATCCATACATATTGATCCTTTCGGTTTTATGCTCTGTTGGACACACAATTCCTTTTTGCTCCACGTTTCCCCGGCCACCTCAATGGTCGCACTTGTGATGATTAATTGTGTTTAGTCGGTCAAAGACAGGCTTCTTGCAAGAGAGGTTCGACTTTCAGCCCAAAGTTCTTTAAACTGCACATCCTGTAGTCTTCATATCTTCAATTAGCATTGTTTTACTTACAGTAAAGACCAAAGACTGATGAAATACAGGGTTTACCATTGGATGGTTTTATCTGATTATTATTGTTTAACCAAAAGCCACATTTGGTGTTTTGACTTTGACAAAGTTGGCTTTAGTCATCTTTAGTCATCCATTTAGACCACGGGGTCAGACAGTACAGACGCTCTCTCTCCACTACAGTCAGTAAAACACAACGGGGTCTATAAATGTATCTTCCACCGCCGTGAGGAAATGACAGTCCGTCTGAGCAATCAGCCTCAGATTCCTGTTATTGCTCCTGGTTACTGAGCTGCCAACAAACATGTCGGGGAAGGTCAATGACTCCACATTGATACACAAACATTGGAGACCAGGCCACCCACATCAGCTGTAGTGGTGGTGTTGATCTCTCTCTTGAACCAGGATGTGATGTGAGACTGTCGTGAGAAGTGTGTTCAAATATAGAAAAGAAGAAAAGATGCTGGGCAGAAAAAAACATTTGTATTGATCCAACTGCAAAAGTGGCAAATGCTTATCTGGAGTCATATTATGTTTTTTTATGGACTAAACAAGCCTGCACAACCAAAGACTGAAAGCCTTTCTGACAGTGTCAGACTCTAAATGTTAGTTTGAGTCTCTGACACACCCTCCGCATGCAGGCCGGCAAACAGCTCTTCTCTACTAAAAGGCAATGACAGTTTAAAAAGAGGATAACAGTGCCAGTTTGGTGCGGTAAGGGAGTAGCTATGTGGCACAGAGTGCTGAGCAATGCTGAGAAAAATGGAAGAAATACAGAGAGAACTAGAGGGCGTAACCCCTGCTTTCCTAGAATAATTTCTGCTTTTCTCTCTAACTGAGAAACTATTACTCAACTGTCACATTCATATTACACCTGAGTAAGATGTTTTTAATGCTATTTCTAGAGTGAACGTCTCCTTCCTTTTTGTTCATCCTTAGTAGATGGTCTGCAAGATGCCTAAAACTATGATTGTAATGCAAATGTCCAGTACTTTTATGAACCAGATGACTTCAATGTGAGCCCTGTGTCCAGATGCTAATGGTGTTGTGCTGGCTATTATGTTGCAGGAGGCCCGTGTCTGGCTGAGACACAAAGAACAGCTCCTCCCCTCCACCGTCACCTCTTGTGATGATGCATCCCTGGTCCTCACCACCGATTATGGGAAGGTAAGAAGACTTATTTTTCACTGCTGAAGCATCAATACTGTCAATGATTCATATCCTTCTTGTCTGTCTTCACCATGTGCTGTCACATTTTTCATGGATTTAGAAGTCCACCCTTAAGGTTAAGGAGATAGTTTTTAAATCAACACTGTTCAGTCTTTCTTATGCATATCATCCTTCTAATTTATCATTGGCTATAACTGACATAGTGAACTTGTAATCCTCCCCTAACCTTTCAGTTAAAATGTGCAAGGGGAGGGGAGGGGTCTTGTGTATATGTTAGAGGGTTAATTGTTCGCACACATGTGTTTCATCTCTCGGCTCTTCCGTGGGATCAACACCTTTTGTAATAAAGTAAGAATGACAGGAATGAGCTCCTTGTGACAAGTCATTGGCCTGAGCTTATCTGTTTGGCAGTGCATGGTGGTCTTTGTGTCTGGAGGAAATCCTGCTAGAGAGAGGGGGGTTGGGGGGTGGCGATGGACGGTTAGAAAATAGCTGTGAAAATGAAATGGATTGAAAATGAGCTTTTCTGTACCGCTCGTGTCTTATGGAATGCCTTTGTACTCAACAAACCTTATGAGCAGTGTATAGGATTGCACACCAGCTCCATACGTTCACCGTCTGTCCAAACTCAAATGCAGCCGCAGGTCTTTGAATAGGTCAAGGCCTTAGGAAGGAACAGGGAAGGGCCCAAGGACCAATTCTGTCCACAGGATTAAGATGTATACCATCATTTCCACAACAACTACAAGCCAAGACCCACAGAGAAATATCACCTTATTCTGCAGCTGTAAGAGTTTTAACGTCTTTCAGCTCATTGTGCTTTTACAGCCTGAAACTTTCTAGCAGGCAGCTAATAAACCCACTCACTGTATACAGTACTACCTACACAATGTCAAATAGCACAGTAAGTGCATTGACATCCACCTGTTTTTATGCACATTTTCGATTTGCACATAAGAAAACCTGAGTGAAAACGCAGGAAATTTGGAAAAATTATGAAATGCTTGAAGCTTGTGATTTATACGTCACTCAAGCTTTTGCTCCACTGATGAGACGAAATAAGCGTCACACGAAAAACATCAGATCTGTGTAGAGCGAAGAGGAGACTGTAACATTCCTCAAATTAATACATGACACAAACATACATGCCATATTTCCATCACTTTAGGTTTGACTGGCCCTCTTTTAATTATGTTGTCAGGCCCTGTTCTTTTGAAATGGTTTAATGGCACCTGACTGGAGAATTAGCACCACCAACTGTTTATCTTGATACGCCCAACTCCTAAAATCAACATAACAGTAGTGGATGGAAATGCATATTAGTTAGCTTTTTTTTGACAATTTTCTGGAAATTCAGTTGAAATTTATGCTACATTTGGATGGAAACTTGACTACTGACAAAGCTAGCGACTAGCTGGTGAACATAGTGAAGAATTTAGCAGCTTAAGAGCCAGATATGAATGAATGAATGTTACTCTGTTTCTGCCAGATGTGTAAACAACTGTTTGCTCACATGTGAAACTAATAAATGCTGAATCCTCTTGTTCTCAGATTGGAGTATAGTCTGTTGGTTCTCTATGATCCATATCAAGGTAACACTGTAAGACAAAAAACACTGATGTAACTTTCAGTGTGCATGAATGTGAGAAAGGAAGAACAAACACCTTTCTGTCTCTTTGAAGATGCAGATGAAAAGAACAGAGACATCAAACAGTGTACACCTTCATATCATATCACATCGCATCTTGTCTAATAAAATTAAATCTCTTTTTATTACAAGACAAGCAAGTTTAACCTTTTTCCATGTGATATATTATTAGTGTCATAAGACCAACAATTTGCTGCCAGATATGTCACCTTGGCATGAGAGTGAAGTCCACGTGGACCACAAGTGATGAAGCACGTGAATTAACAACTACACAGTAGCAGATCATTAGGGCATGTGTGTAGTGCATGAGTCGTTCTGTAGAGTTTCCTGGACCCAGAGCAGGGTGGTGTATAAAAGGTAGAGAGTCATAGAGGACATATGAGAGATGAGAGGGAACATATGAGCTCATTCATGTGCCCTTCATCTTCAGCACGTTTGTTTAACGATTCTGTGGTCAGTGGTGAGGATTCTTGTAGTGAGAGAGTGGCACGAGTGAGTCTGAGCGGTGGAAACATCATCAGTCACAGCTAGGAGGGATTCACTGCACCAGGTCAGAGGTTGAGTCTTATTTATTGTTTAAATACGACCAGGAAATACCAGCAGGGTGCTGTTCTCAGTCCAAAAACATTTCACCATTCTCAGTAGGATTGAAAAAGATAACATTTGGTTAAAACAGCCGGGCAGTTGGATCAATGTGATCTTCACGTGTGAGCCTAGAATTTGTTGGTCAGCAGGCCAGACATATGGATGTCTCCTCTGGCTGCAAGTCCTGAGACTCTGCAGCCAGAATGAAAGGAATGTGAGACTGATAAACAGACGGCCTCCACGTTCAGAACCGCTGCCTGACCTCATGTGATCCTCTGCTCCTGGACCACATATCTGCTGAGGTTTATTTGCGTTTCCTTATTTAGCTAAAAACTTTATTTAAACCAGCAGGCTCAGGGTATTATAAACGTCTATCTTCACTGTGTCTTAATGTTTTACATCTATGTGCCATGTCAGAGGTGGTTTGGTAAATGTATCCTGGCAGCATTTCCCCCTCAGGGCCGTGATATACCATTATCCATTGCGTCAGTGCTCGTAGTAAGGTGCTGCTCCCTGAGCTTGCAGACTCAAGACAGCACTACCAGAGTGTCTTTAACCACATGGCCTCGGCTTTAACGGGCTGACCTGGCTGCTGCCACATTAACCATCATATCAGCATTCATCATTGTCTTTTCCCGGTACACCACAGATCTGAAGGAGAACAGTGAGATACAGTGAGCAGGCACACTGAAGCCAAGAGATAAATGTCTTGTGGCTTTGTGTGTTTGAGTGCATGCATCCATCTGTGTATGTGTGTGTGTGTGTGTGTGTGTGTATGTTTTTTTTTCTATGGCCAGATGGCACCAGCTGGATTAATAGTGTGTGAGTTATTCCCAGTGGGGTGTACTGTGCACATGTAAAGAAAAGCAGGAAGCGAGGTCTGTCACCTGAACTAAATAGCTGCTGCCGGTGATGTCATCTTTGTCTTACACACATCAATAACTGTTGTAATAAATTAACAATAAAGGAATCCCGAACTGTGTTAGTCTATAAGGCCTAAATAGTGTTTTTACGCATGAATCATTCGGCACATATAGTACATATTGCTCATATTTTATATCTGTTGCTAGGTAAACTTTATGGGGAAAAACAGCAAAATTATGGCCAGACGTTTTGTAACTGATGTAGAGCTGAAATGATTAGTCTATTGATTTGTTAGACGATCAATAGAAAAATGATTGGCAACTATTTTCATTATTGATTCACCACTAATGTAATTTTTTGGACAAAAATGCCAAAGATTTCCTTGTTACAGGAAATCTCTGGTGAGGATTTGTTGCTTTTCTTTGTCTTATGTGGTAGTAAAGTGAAAATATTTGTGTTTCTAACTGTTGGTCGGACAAAATGAGCAATCTGAGGATGTCAGATTGAGCTTTGGAAAATTATGATGGCTGTAAATTGTCTCTAGACTAAGTGAAAGAGATGAGATACGTGTGAAGCTGTTCAGGCCCTGTAGACATACAGTCTGTGAGGTTTAAAATAGGTCATTGATGGCCCCTCAGTCTTTTCTGGATTATTGGTCAATGGAGCCATTATGTGAGCCTTTAATTGAGTGATGTGCATTCATGAGTGCGCTCACAGAAGTAACGTGCTCACACAAACATTATTGTAAGAATCTGCGTTTGCTGTACGCCATGTTAAGAAATATCAATATAAAGATATTGCCTGATGTCTCAGTTAGTTGTAATACTACATAAAGCCCTCTGTGTGTACCTCACTAACTTGTTTTCACAATTTTCACCATTAATAAGCCTAACGCACCCCCCATGTCCCCCGGGTCTGGGTGGGATCCCCCTTCAGCAGAAGGATTCACTGGAGGACAGAGAGAGAGTCAGACTGAGTAAAAAAAAAAAAAAAAAAAAAGAGACAGAGGCAGAAACAGTGATGAACAAGACTGTGTTTGTATCCACAAGCGTGTGATTTTTGTTTCTCCTCATGTGTTATTTCTAAAGGCTTGAATATATGTGCCAATAAAACATAAGTTCACTGGGCCTCTGAGCCAGACCCCGCCTATACGTGAATATTCAGCAGAGCTGCTTGAACAAAGCAGCAGCAGGGTGTGGCTTCAGTGAGGAGGAAACAAAAGGAAAAGAGCTTTACAGCTGCAAGAAAGTTTTAAAATTCAGATGGTTGCTTTAGCGTCATCATCAGGAAATTTAGTCTGTGTTGTTTTTGTGAGACTTTTCAATTCTTTGATAGGTTTAATTCATGAGAAGTTCTGTCTAAATAAGATGATTTATCAGGGCTCACCTAATAGTGCTGGAAATATTTCTGTTTGTTGTCTATTAAACCTTTGACATTTTTGTCTGTGTAAAATATATCTCATGCGTAATTCGCAAATACAAATGAGTCTGGAACATCTCAGTTCATTTTCAATTTCCAAGGGGCGTTATTAACGGGCACAGACGAAAATGCCTCTGGACGCAGTTGGATAGACCTACAACCAATGAGAGCAACAAAATGTGTGACATAGCATTGAGTGGCATAGCCCTTTGTAGCCCTCTGAACGAGAAGGGTCTATCTTGCAGACCTTCATGACACGCCCACCTGACCCCTGACCCCAACCCTAACCACCCCATTGCTCATGCCTAAACCTAACCAAGTGAGTGTGTCATCTGGTAAAGTGGGTGTGTTGTGTCGATACTGCGAGTCCGCAGATAGACGTACTTGCTCTGTACAGTCATTGTATCAAACCCGCCCCCATATTAGATAAATGGTTGTGATTGGCCCGACCCGGACCAGGTGGGCTGGAAATCTGTCTGAACGGGAGGTGGAAGTTCAAAATTCATAAATCTGCCACAAATTTAAGATAAATGGATGAAGTTTATTGTCTGCCATTTTTAGTTTTTGAGTGCTCATTTTTTGTAATGGACCAGACTGCTGTGCAAAATTTGGGGTGTTTTTGTTCATGGGAATGCAAATTTATTAGAAGAGGGAGGAAAGAAGGAGTACATTTAAAAAAAAAAAGAAAATGTAAGAAAACAAAAGAAAATACTGGCAAAAACTATTTGCTCTCTACTGTATCAGTTTTTTAAATATCTGCAGTTCACCATATTGTTACAAACTCAAAGGAGGTTTTAGGTTTTAGATTTTATATCAGCAAAAGTTTCAGTCTATTGGTGTTTATTATTTTTTCTGTTTTGTGTCTAACCACGTGGCCAGCAGTGAGCTGTTGCAGTATCAACACCATGCACTGTTTGGTGAGAATTGATTAGTACAATGAACAGCTTCACCAATCAATCACATGACACATGTTGTTGTAAGTGGCATGAAGTTGCCTCCAGCCATCATTACATCACTCAAACTGTTCACACTGAAGAAGCTACAAACAGGCCACGTGAAACAGGCGTTATGGCTGCTGTGGACTGACTGTAACCATGAACAAAAATTAAATAATGACTTTAATTACAGCCCTTATAGCCTTTGTGAGTTTTGATTATGAGTTGAGGTAAATTCATACATTCATACTTTGAAACTTTGAATTGGTTTTATTAGGTTTTTGGGAGTTGATAATGAATAACAGTGTTATATCACTGTGGTCGAGTCAGGCACAGAATCAGGCTTTTGTTGAAGTGTTGTTATTTACACCACATGAGTCCAAGGCTGACCGCTCTACAGCTCCTACGGGGAAAATGTTCCAGTGTGTCTAATTTTATAACGGACTACAACAGAATTTTACAGCATCTCCCAAGAATTGAAACTGAAACAGTAAATAGTATTAGTCTGCGTCAGTCTGCGTCTAGACCTTATCTGGTCTCATGTTCCATTTTAGTCTCCATTTAGCTTTATCTACAGGATGTTTTGTACAAAGATGTGAATAAATATTGATGAGAAATGCAGTGGCTGTGAGCTGGAATGAAACAAAAAATAAAACCAAGCAGGGAAAGACCAGAGTGGGGCAAAAAAGAGGAATGTGAAAGCTCTTTTGATGCTGGGAACTCCCGCTCAGTTTTCTCCAAGCATCTCTGATGTCTCAGGCATGAGAAACTCTCAGAGGCCCGCTCTGAGAGATCTGAACAGAACATTATTCATAGGAGATCAAAAACAAAGGTCGCAGAATATGATAAACAAACACATACATATTGAGTATCTGCACACACACAAAAATATGAACTTCTTTGGGTTATATATTATTCTGGTGAAGGTGCTTTCCTAAACCCGACGCCCTCACTGCAATCAAGAGTGTAACGCGGCCCTGTAGCCTCTCATAGTCGTTTGTTATCCTGAATTATTTTTTCTTGCAGCCCCTTTAGTGCAACTTTGAGCTTTGGGAATGTAAAGAATGCTAACACAGGCGCTTGACGTATCCCAGATTTCTTTGGTTTATTTGATTGAGTGTTGGACACAGTGTCTCATCATCAATGCTGACAGAAAGTCAACGCCTAGGAGGCAGTTTATATTCCCCATTTTACAGCGCATTTTTTGTTAATTTGACAGGATGAATAATTGTTATTATTTACATTTTATCCAAATATACTAGTGCAAGCTCAGTATTACATTATCCTGTATAAATGCACCGCTGTGTCCAACGAAGGCAAACATCGAACAGTGATTGTTGTTTTTCTTCATCATGAGCGGATTTTCATATCTTAAGTCCCATAGATGCTTTAAAATGATCATCTACCCCCTTTATGTAATGCTGTTCAGAAGGGAAATTAAAGTTATATTTTGCAATCATTGCATTTTCAATTGTTCATTAGATAATAGGCAGAGTTGTCAAATAAACAGGTGTTGATGATGACGTCAAGCACGTTAAGCGACTGATGTAATTGAATGTAAAATGATAATGCTGATTAAGGATGTGGTACAAGTGAAAAGCCTGTTTGATTTATTCGTCAGTCAGGGCTCATGGTGAATAGTGAATCTGGGCCAATTTGACAGAGAGGAGAGGGTGGAGTTAAAGCTGAATGTTTAGGGACAGCTGGCTGTAAATCTGCTCGATGGATGACATCACTGCACATGCTGCCTTTCTCCCCAAGGTCCTCACCCTTTCAGAAACCTTAATACAACAGAGATATGTAGCAAATCACCGATGACTGCATTGTTATTGTGCTTTTCCCTCAGCATACGCCCGTTCTCTGATGGCCATCTAAAGCTAAAGTGGACACGGCTGTCAAACTGCAGTATAATTAAAACATATTTTCCCTCATTTTTATACAGATTCACTTTAGTTAATGCTTTTGCATAAATGTGCAAAAGACAAAAACCACACATACATATCAGTGCAATGATTTCTTAATACAGAGGTAGCCTTTTAACACTGAGACCTTCTTTAGAGTTTTAAATATCTGCCATGTAGAAGGATGAAAATTAGCATTTTAACATAGAGGATGGTGTCCACAGTCAAATTGCTTATACTGTTCAACTGACTCGTCCCACTGCAATGATTTGATAGTGCCAACATATAATACTATAGATAAATACATGGGATAAGTGTAGGATAAGATGAGTTAGCATAAGGCATGACAGGGAGCATCTTTAATTTGGCAGTGATAGAGGCTTTACAGGCTTTCTTGTGATACTATTGACTTTTTTAAAGCTGCACTGATCAATTTTTTTACATTAACAATGGATTGAAAGCTACTATGTGCAAGTGTGTCTCCACAGAACTCAGTAGTGTCTTTTAGCTCGTCGTTTTCATTTATAGCCTTCAACTTTGCTGTTTTAGTTCACTCACCGCTCTAAAAGTCTTATTTCCAGCAGCAGCCAGCAGCTATTTTCAGTGGAAAAAAATCTGACACTACACTTCCTGCCCAGCATCAAACAGCAGACAGCTAATGAGCATAGTGGATCATTTAGCAGCAGAGCCAGATATTAGCTTCAGGAGTGGGTGGAAACCAAAGAAGAGCTATAAGGAGAGGGATTTGATAGGTGGACACAAACAAGACTCCAAATGAATGTTGCTCCATGTCTGCTGGAGGCAACTGTCATGTTCACCAAATCCATTTTATATGGTGATAATATGTCGATGTTGTGTTTACTTGTTCCACTGCTCGAGGTTGCCAAAAAATATATATGTATCAATGAATTCTGCTTTAAATGTATAATAGTATATGATGTTTTTTTGACTATTACAGAAAGATTTTGGTACCTCAGATTAATTCATTTCACCTTCAAAGAATCAACTAAACCCTTTTAAACCTTCACCTGCACTCGGCAGCTCCACTCGTCAGTCGGGTACCGCTGAGCCCCAGCAGCCAGTCAGTGCTGACTCAGCAGTTCTCTGAAACCCGATGTCTTTTCCCATTTGGGACGCAAGTGAATATGCAAGATGAGCCAACAGTAATGTACTGGGACACCACAACCCCAGCCTCTCGTCCATCAGTATTGATCTAGACTCTGCTTCCCATCAAGTGACCAACACTGTTCTGTTATCTTGTGTCTCGTCCGTTAAAGTTCTGATAGCCGGAAAGTCTGTGAGACTCTCTGACTCCCTGTTTTATCTCTGTTGCTTTATGAGACTGTTTTCCTGTTTCACTGCAACTATGTAGACACTGGTTCATCTTGGTTCTTTCTCACTATGGTTACCTTTTGATCCATTTCAAATCAACACTCTAAAAATGGGCCTTGAGCAGGACATGACAAGGACATCTCCAGACATCACATTTACTGTACCGCAGCATCTAACTGGCCTTGTTACAGGAATGTGACATGGTGAGAGATTTGTTGTACAGATTGAAAAGTGAGTCAAACAGATCAAGGAGAGAGAGGCCCAGGCATGAGTTTGATAGGGGGGTTTATTCTGTACCTGACAGGTATGCTGGCAGCAGGCACAGGCAGGAACATATCAGGGATTCCAGTCTGTCACCTCCACCTCCGTTAGTCAGGTATCATCACAGTCATCCACGCATGCATGTGTCTGTGGTCACAGTGGAAGACTGATGTTGTGCCAGCAGTCTTATTCAGATCTGTGTAAACGTGTAGGTTTGGTTTTCTGGCTGTCTGCCGCCTTTGTTAGCTGTGATAGGAGAAACTGAATGTCAGCAAGAAGTCGCTGCTTTTGTACTATTAAAGTTATATATGGTGCCGTTCACCAGGATAGCAGTGTGTTGTATTGCTGATATTATTTGTCAATTAATCAATTAGTTTGCTTTGTTGCAGCAAGATGTGACTCACTAAAGCAGAACATTAACGTCATGCCAACACATATTTATTCTGTTAATGCCATGCAGCAGGGTTGCCAATTAAACACTGAGCATACAGCCGTGCTTGAATTTAATTGAGTGGAGTTGTGGCACATTAGATTTTTGTCAACATCAGTACTTTTACATATTAGTATCAGTACTTACTACTGTCTGAATGTCGATACATGATGGTGTCCTGTCCAAACATGCCACAAGAGGAAATAAAAATGTGCAATGTGTGGCTTTCAGTCAAAAAAGCTGCTAGATAATTTTTTAAATTACAATTCAAACACTGACCCTGAAATTCATTATTATGAAATCTAACTGTTTGGATATGTGTGTGTGTATGTGTGTGTGTTGTTCCAGGTGATATACCTGCAGAAGGCTGAGATAAACAGAGAGACAGTTTACCCGATGCACCCCAGCAGCATCCATGGAGCAGAAGACATGTCCACACTGGCAGAGCTGCATGAAGCTGCCATCATGCACAACCTTTTTCTGCGCTACCAGAAAGACAACATCTATGTGAGCGACCACACTATATTAATTATCATGTTAACTACCATGATGTACCTGGTTATGTTGGTCCATTGTGTTGTTATTATTCTTACTCCAGGGAACTGGAACATGCAACACAACTACAGTGTAATTTAAATGTAGAAAAGTTTTTATTCAAGCAAGTATCAACATGATGAAATATGAGCTTTTGGGTATAGGTTTTTATATAAGGAGAATGCAGTTTGGCAAGAATATAAAGAGCCTGACCCACACTTTATTTTGACTATGAAAACTCACTTTTGCTTTTACTCTGCTGGTACTGCGCTCATTCTCTTCTCTGCATGTATAAAACCCAGCTGAGCAGTTTATACACATTTTTGGGTGCTTGTCAAAAGGCATTCAATGAAAAAAACACTATTATTTTAACAAAAGTGAGCAAGGCCGGATGAGTGAAAGTTCATGTATTAAAATGTTAAACACCAACATTTAATAAAATGCTGATAACTGGAACTAAAGAGAATTCAGAGCTGGATTCCAGATACGTTTGTTTGACCCTATCTCACTCCCAGGATTATTTTCTCGGTGGAACACTAAAGTCCCCTTGAAACTCTATCCAGGCTTTATTAAAATAATCATTGACCACAGACACATGGTAACTATGTTTTTCGAAATCCTATCTCCTAATCTCATCTTAGAGGGTCTGCCCGGTCTGTCTGTGTGGCATCACAGAACATTATCATTGTAGAATGATGACCCACAAACACACTTTTGTGAGGCACTTTTCCCCAAAGCGCATTAACAGAGCAGGAGCAGTGGGCTGGATCCTAAAATATTACCAGCCTTAGTGAACTTGTGCAAACTAGGGCATTCATTCACCATAGTTTAAGGTTATTTTCTAAGAGCATTAATGACTACACACACTGTGTCAGAAGAAGGAGACGGGAAACCGGGTGAATCTACTGAACTGATAATGTTAAGAAATTGTACTGTAGATTTCACATAGCAGCTCAATGTTTGTTCAAGATATGAGCTGTAAAATACCAAGGATTTTTCTTTCATGCTATGTATATTCTGTTATCTTTCACTGATAATCTTATCTGTCTTCCTCTCTTTTTTATCTCCCCCTTTTCGGCTGCACTTCTTTCTGCTTTTTTATTCCCATCAGACCAACATAGGTTCAATCCTGGCAGCTGTAAACCCCTATAAGCAGATAGCGGGCCTGTATGACGGCACTGCAGTCGATTTGTACAGCAAACACCAGATGGGGGAGCTGCCTCCTCACATTTTTGCTGTTGCCAATGAGTGTTACCGCTGCTTGTGGAAGAGACATGACAGCCAGTGTGTTCTCATTAGGTAAGGATTGGGAGGAGATCAAAAGCTGCATAGTATGGATCTCTGAAATTGTGCATTTGATCTTAAAGTCTTTACATGCATGTTAGAAATAAGTTTGGCTGATTTGTTTTTCTTTTGTCTTTCTTTCTCTCTGTCTGTACATATTATGTCTTCAGTGGAGAAAGTGGTGCTGGGAAGACAGAAAGCACCAAGTTGCTGCTGAAGTTCCTCTCAGTGATGAGTCAAAACTCAGCAGGTACTCCTCTGTCGGAGAGGACCACCAGGGTGGAGCAGGCCCTCGTCCAGAGCAGGTACTGTATGACACCCAACCTCTGACCCCAAGTATGTTTGAGTTTAAAGAAAAACCCTCACCCTACTATTTTTTTTGCTTTCCAAAATGATATTCTTGGAGAGTCTATTGGCAGGGTGGGAAAATCTCTGAAACACCATTTAGACCATCATGGGTCACAAAAAATCCTGTTGAAAACCACAGAATTCAATAAATGAGTGAAAAGTGTTTATTTGGTTAGTGGGTCTATGTGGCAACCCACAGTAATTATCAATAGTAGGGAAATCTCTGACGTACAAAATTCCATTCAAATTTCACATTTTTTTTAGTCACTGACACAGTTTGCACAGCGCAGAGATACAAATACACGATGCATAGTTCTCCCAAGGCTGCAAAAAATGTAAAGAAATGTTCAATCACAGGATACATTTAAAAGCCTCCTTGACTGAGGCAGAAATACACTAACAGAAGGTTGTTTGATTTGTTGGATTTGGTGGTTGACTTGCTTGTCCTTTGTCTCCAGTCCCATCATGGAAGCATTTGGGAATGCTAAGACTGTGTACAACAATAACTCCAGTCGCTTTGGGAAGTTCATCCAACTCCACTTTTCCCAGAATGGAAACATCCAGGGAGGCTGCATCACTGACTGTATCCTTTAACAGTATATTTAGATAGACGATAAAGAAAATAGATCTTCGCAGTGTTTTGTGCAGATGACACAGACCTTTTTGTTTTTTCTCCTTGACTTTCAAACATCAGATTTGCTGGAAAAGGTAAGTTTGTGTCAAAACAACCGGGATCAGCATATTTCTTATTTGATGAGATCAATGTGTAATATCACATTCAGCCTTGAAATACTTTTACATCTTCTTCTAACCGTCCTCTCTTTCCAAGAACCGCGTGGTTCGACAGAATCCTGGAGAAAGAAACTACCACATCTTCTACGCGCTGTTAGCAGGGGCAGACAAAGACCACAGAGGTTGGTGTTTACAGAGTTTAAAGGAATAAGGTACAATTTTTCACCCATGTAGTCACCAAAGTCATGGGTGCCAACACTTTCACATACACCAGACCCCTGTTTAGAGAAAGCAAGTGACTTAAAATGTGTGCTCCAAGCAGCACTGAAGCCAATTGGAAACTCAATCAATCAAAATCAAATATACACAAAATATAAACAGTTTGAACCAACATGAATTTATGTTACATTTTTCTTTGTTTTCACAGGAATGTATTGTAGTTAACTGCTAAAAATGTTGTGAAATGTTTTTCTCTCTGTATAATAGTTCTCTCTAAATCTGTGAGAATTAGTAGCGCGGAGCAAAGGGCCTTCTGATGTTATACGGAGGATGAAGTTGTCTTTTTTTGCATGAATACATTCAATTTCATTTGTCATTTCTCTGTGTTGCAGACATGTACTTACTGTCTGAGGGTCCTGAGTCGTATCACTACCTGAGCCAGTCAGGCTGTGTGCAGGACAGCAGTCTGGATGACAAGCAGCTGTTCAACAGCGTTATGGTAAGGACAAGGAGAGGAAAGAAGGAATATTTTCAGTGCACATGGTTTGTTGTACCTCAAGGGGGCACCATCACCCTTATATCGTGATGGTAATCCATTTTACCAGTCAGACCTCCAAATTCCTGAAAACATGAGGGGAAAATGTTTTGTACTATTGAATTTTGAGGCACATAATGTTCATTTTAGTGTTTTATCATCAGTGATTTGTCATCAGTGATTCCGTGTTTCCTCACATGTTGTCCAACTTTGTCTGTGTTGTGTCGCAGGAAGCCCTGAAAGTGATGGAGTTCACCGAGGAGGAGATCAGAGACGTGTTCAAGTTGCTGTCTGCTGTCCTCCAGATGGGCAACATTGAATTTATGACTGCTGGCGGGGCTCAGATCACTTCTAAAGGGGGTAGGAGAAGAAATTAAGGGAGTGATAACAGATTTACTACTCAGTGTGCGTGTGTTTGTGTGTGTGTCTGTGTGTGTGTGTGTGTGTGTGTGTGTGTGTGTGTGTGTGTGTGTTAGATGGACTCGGTCAAAGTGGTGCAAGCATCCTAAATCTGTCCTGTGCTGTTGAAACTTTGAGGGAAATGGATGAAATAATGAATGTTTGTTTGGGTTTAAAGGGAGTAGTTCTTTCAAGAAAAAATCTTATTTTCCCTAAAATTAGTACCAAATTACATCATTTTCCCAGTAAATCTTTAGGAAAGTATTCAGAAATTACAGATCCTTTAAATAAAGTGTTGAAATTTCATTATTCATTTTCAAAACAGAGAAGAAAAAGTAATATTAGTTTTATGAGAACCCATCTCTTGCCAAACCATTTCTCAGACAAGCAACCTCATAAACTCTTTGGTGAGACCATCATTATGAACATATGCCATGCCTTGTGAAAACCTGTAGAGTTTAATTTTAAAACACCATTCACATTCCTGAGATCTTCAAACATAACAACAAGGTCGGGTTGAATCAAAGGGAAATGTGTGACAAAATGGTCCAGTTGCTGTTTGCAACAAGTGGACACAGTACGTGATGTTTATCATACAGTGGAAAAAATGTTTTATCTAACTTTGAAGCTGTTTGCGGGGAAATCTGGGAGCATGTGGGTTTTAGTGGTTAAGCCTGTTAAAATGACCAATTGTTACTTCCTGCTGGAATTTATTGTAGAAAACCTCTATTTTCTAAACCAGATGGATAGTTCACTGCTGATGTTGGATGTTCTGCAGTATTCCTTATGCCCCTGAGTTTGATTGACATTGTACTAGCAGACAGAGCTCTGAACAGGCTGAAACATGAGCTCAAGGCTCCTTTGTTAGCTGTGTCTGACCTCTTTTCCAAAGAACCAGTGAACTACAGTGACTGCAGAATACTACAGCTCCGCCAGCAGAGTAGAGTTTCCTATAGACTGTATAGGATCGCAGTATATATGTCAACTCTTTTGTTTGACATAAATAGGAGTGACTTGAACTGTCTGTGGCCTGCCTTACACGCATACATATCCAAGTATAAAAGTAAAGTTTAAATATTTGTATATCTATGTTTGTCTGTGTGTGTGTGTTTCAGTGGTCAGCAATGTCAGCGAGCTGCTTGGCCTCGACTCCTTCCAGCTGTCAGAGGTGTTGACCCAGCGCTCCATGATCCTCAGAGGAGAGGAGATCTGCTCACCGCTCACTGTGGAGCAGGTAAACAACACCTTCCAACCTAACTTACTCCTCCGCTGCTCATCAAAGGAATCATACAGAACAATCCTGAAACATTTGCACATCCTTCCTTATTTCCCACATTTCAGTGTAGTATCTTGGGATTTGGTGCAAGGTGGCACAAAGAGGTGGTTCAGAGGTTTTTTTCTTTCTTGAATTGAAGACACTGGAACATACAGTAGATGCCTGTTTGTCTCCCTCCCCTCTCCTGGTGACACTCACAGCCTTTCTCCGGCACTCTCCCCCACATGCCTCTCCAGATCCCTTGCGTGACTCCCAGCCATTTCCTGCTTTTTGTCTGCCAGATTCCCAGCACAATAAAGCCATCGTGATAGTGATCTGAGTCAAAAGCACAATAGAGCCAATGACTGGGGGATGAAGTGAGGGACTTCTCCTCTGGAGGCAGTGCAGCCAGGCACGAAGACTTGAGACACCGTAATAATTCACTCATGCCTTGCTTGGCTTCAAATGTCCACGCTGCGGTTTGTAATTAATGTGAATATTTCAGAAATCTTCATCTGCATGTGTTATCCTTTTCGCCATATGCCAGAAGAACATTGTGACGCACGACACAATCCTTGTTGGATGAGCACAAGCCTCCAGCCCACTCGTTCTCACAAATGTCAGCGAATATGCAGAATGGACCTTTACTATAATCACAGGGACACGAAAGTCACAAGAAAGCTTTTCATCACTGGACAAAGATCTTGTGCTGTCACCCCGCTGCTGCTTGTTCTGCCTGGCCTTTGAAGCAGCCTGTCTCTTAATAGAGTGCATTATTCCAGTCCTGGAGTCAGTAAGAATGGCCTCTTCTCACAGTGGCCAGGGGTCACCCACCCTACGACTGCCTGCAGTAGCCCCCCTCCCCTCCTCTCCCCTCCCCTCCCCTCCTCATCCTGGACAAACAGCCATTCTTCTCACCCCTGTGACGGAGATCCTGGAGCCGCCAGCTTTCTGTTCACAGCCGCTTGTTGCAGGAGGCGACTGGCTATGATGGATTACTCAAAAGCCCGGGAGCATTGTTGCCCCAAATACAGTACACACCGCCACACTCTGTTGTGTTTTTAATTCAAGCACAATGCCTGTGGAGGAAGTGTCGCTGGCAAGCTCAAGCTGTTTGTATACATGCACGGATGATGTCTGTCTTGCTGAGAGGCCGACTTCATGGCAGCTGGAGAAAATCAGAAACTCGAACGGCTGATAGATTTTGTCACTACATAAGTATCAAATTACATGAGCTACGTTGTCAGTTACAGAGAGGTAAAGTCTCTGATTATGATAGTTGACAAAACAACTCCTCTCTTATTCTGGACTTTCGATTTTATCAACTTGTCTTCCTCAGCAGGCTGGAAACTTGGGAGCTTTTGACCTTTTTTTACTCTAATTATGTTTAATTGTTTAACTGCCATGCAAAGAAAATCCCACCTGTCTGCTAATCCCAGCAGATTAAAATATACTTAAAGAAGATTTCTAAAAAATATACATTTTTTAAAATCAAACTCTTCATTATAAGTCACGTGTAAGTCCTTCGAGTACTATGCCTTATTGGACTGTATGACTTTTCCTGGGTGAAGTGAAAGGAAAGGTGCAACAGCAAAGACATAATTTCCTTGTGCAGGGTTTAAAAAAAGAGAAGCAATTATCTACAAAAGCGTGTTTATACAATGCTCTGATTTGACCTTTTTTTCTCCAGTTGGATTTTTTTAATATAACAAATACTGCGAGCAGTGCGTCATTCTTAAGATATGAAGGTGATAAACGACGGTGTCTGTTGTGAAAACACACATGGTCTTACCTGCTGCCTGCAGACAGATGCTGACATAACACACCTTTGTCTCCAAACCACTGTTTGTTTTATAGACTCTCCGCTGCGGCCTCACACAGCCCGTTAGTCAAACAATAAATGTATCGTTGTTTTTAACCGCTTTAACCTCAATCTTATTGAACTGATGGAATGTATATGGTGATAAAATGTTGTGTTTAGGATATACACTGCAAAGTTTCTTCATTCATTATTTATGCCTGACTTGGTATCCATGGTAACCTCTGTGTCATGATTCGCAGGCCGTGGACTCGCGGGACTCAGTTGCCATGGCGCTTTATTCTCAGTGTTTCTCCTGGATTATAATGAGAATCAACCACAAGATAAAAGGCAAAGACAATTTCAAGTCCATCGGCATCCTGGACATCTTCGGCTTTGAGAACTTTGAGGTGAAATCTTACTCGTTGAATCCTAGCTTTATTCAGCAAAAAAAAAAAAAAAATCTAAATCCTCATTTAAAGGTCCTGAAAGCTTATTTTATCACTCAGCTTCTTACCAAGAGTAAAGGGATCCTACATGAACACGAAACTTCCCTCCAAACTTAGAACAGTTTTGGTGATTTTGCATTAGAAAGCAGAGTATTTCCTTTTTTCTCTGTGCTTAACTGGAAAAAGGTGATGTCACCTACTAAAGATGATTTTTAAGACATTGAGTGTTACTTATTTAGTCAGGAATATTTAATGTTTTTGAGAAATACTTAAGATTTGGAGCCACATTTTCAGGGGCTTTAAAATCATCATTTAAAACTTTAAATCTTTCAGTGAAATGAGATTTTACTTGTATCCAACACCAATAAACTCTGTAAAAAACATAAACATGCCATCACTTGTTTAAAGTCACACCAGTGAATCATTTTAAGACTCACATGACTTGTTGACATGCAATTATTTGCATTGAGAACTGATTACAGATGACCTGCCAAAGCTACAGAACTGACGGTTATGAAATTAAACAATTTTCTTCCGTCCTGTAGGTGAACCGGTTTGAACAGTTTAACATCAACTACGCCAACGAGAAACTTCAGGAGTATTTCAATAAGCACATCTTCTCACTGGAGCAGCTGGAATACAATAGGTACAAAGTCTCAATAAATTAAAGTTATTTTAAATAATTACATTGTACAGATTATGTTTCTGTGCTGATACAGTAGATTTGTTGAAAATAAAACAAGGCTTTGCATGTGCTGGAGACGGTCCCGCAGACAGAAAGGGTTGGGGATGGGGGTTGGGCCTCTTCTTGGCTTTACAGGCAGACTGCCAGAGGTTTGGATTCAGCTCAGATTCTCCCCCAGACAGTTGTTTTGTTGTATAAAGGACCAGCAGCTTGGACATGGCTCATTTCATCACATGTTCATGCTGGACAATACAGCCCTTGTGTCTTGCTAGTTGTTTATATTTATATACTGTGTATGTCGTGGGTGTGTGTCTTTGTCCTCACAGGGAGGGCATCCAGTGGGAAGCCATAGACTGGATGGATAACGCAGAGTGTCTGGATCTCATAGAAAAGGTAACGAGACAGTCAGACCCCTGACAGAGCAAAGTCACCGCCGGGACTGACCGCTAACCGCCAACCAGAGCGTGCTGACCCAGACGCCACACTGTGCTTACATTGCCCTCCTTCTCCTACTCTATCATTATATAGTCTCGTTTTGCATGTTGTGTGCACAGTAATGTACATCAGTCAGCAATTAGAGGTATGGCTGAAGTGAAGCATGAAGAAAACTTGTGTTATTTTATCACCATAGTTATAATGGTGGGCCTCTACAGAGGTGGGCTTGGGTCTGTATGCTTTCTGGTTCTTGGAAACCTTAAGGGAAGCAATAAGACTATGGACTACATACACTTGTGAATAGTCTCGGTGGCCATCGTTAGATGATTGCAGCTATATTAGTGTGACTGTGTGTAACTACTGGAATGTGAAGCACCGTGTCTGTTCAGAGAACCCTCTCTTCATAAATAAAAAAGAAAACTGAATGAATTACTACGCTGTTTCCTGGACGCATTGTTATAATAAAAGCTGTCAGATTATAACTAGTTCCATCATGACTGCAGTGTGTTTCACCCTCTGTGCTCCTCTGTCTTGTCTCCCCTTTAGAAACTGGGCATGTTGGCTCTTATCAATGAGGAGAGTCGATTCCCCAAAGGCACGGACTACACCCTTTTGGAGAAACTGCACAGCCGACACGCAGTGAGTCCACACGCACACATGAAAACTTACATGCATTTTTCACACGTGCTGCAATGCAAACACACCCTATCCCTCCCACGCAGACGCTCGCATGCAGATGCAAAGGCGTAAGAATGATCCAAACCCCTGGCTCGGATAGCCTGTAAGAGTTAAACCTGTTGCCTTTGGTACGGCGCTGAACGTCTGTGCAACACTTGTACATGCCCCTGAGCGCTCTCACATGCAAACACAACAATGCTGAAATGTGATCAGCCGTTCTCCCGGCCCGATCAGCATTGTGTGCAGGAGAAAAGAGTGTCCTCAGAAAGCCTAACGGGTTTTTTTATGGCTGACGGAAACAGGAGAGCTACAAAAGTGAGGTGTCAGGCTTCACTGCTGAAGCTTTTGTTGAGCTTTAAGGTCATGTACGGGGGAATTGATAGTCTGTTCATTGATAATTAATAAAAAGAAAATTAATCAACAACAATTCTGAATTATTTAATCATGTACTTGCATTTACAAGAGATTTGTCAAGTAAGAATGCTAAATATTCACTGTTTCCAGCTTCTCAAATGTGTTTTGCTTTTCTTTGTATTATATTATTGTAAATTGATTGATTGATTTTTGGGCTCATTGATCAGACAAAACAAGTGATTTAAAGATGCCACCAATCAATTCTTGTCCTTGGAGACAGCAGTTGTCAAAATAATGCCGCTAAAGTTTCTGGAGTTGCACACAATCTTCCTGAGAAGCTTCATCTGACAAAGAAGATCATGTAATACAATTGAAAGCTTTAGTGGTGAAATTGTTTTACCAACTGATAATGAAAATAATCATTAGTTGCAGCCCAACATGGGTTCCTGACCTTTGGGTTCCCTCTCGGAGGACTCAACGTACTCAATGTACTCTGCTTAGTTGGATTGTAATTAATAAAGAGGACATGAACAGTAAGTCTGGGGGCTCTTTGTCCTTTCTTCTCAGACAAACCCATACTATGTGAAGCCCAGAGTGACTGACCACCAGTTTGGCATCAAGCACTATGCTGGAGAGGTAATTACCAACACACACACATACACATATACAGTACAGAGCGAAACAATCACTAGAGCAAGTCATTATCTCCCTGAATGCCTAAGTTGAGGAAGTGAGTTAGTCGTTGGATGGGCGGTGGGATCTTCTTTTGCCAAAATCCTCTACAGGATGTTGACACCACACTGCCATGCTCCCCTCCCTGTACTGCTCTTTTCCCTGAGTCAGGAGAAACTGCTTCACCCTCCCCTTCTTTTTTTTTTTTTGCTTACATGATGACAAAGATTACTCTTGACAGAAGTGTAGAGAAAGGCAAAAGAGATCAGGGAAGAGGTGTGCTGGGCTCAAAAACAGAGAGTGAAAAGGGCAGGAGGGATGGCATATGAGGCGGGGTAGGAAGATTCGGCCTGATAAAGAATGGCCTTATAAAGTCTGCCTTAGACAAGGTCCCCTCAGTGTGAGCATGGCAGCTCAGTCACAAGCCTGGCATGGATGCCTATGGTAATGATGGTCCAGAGAGGACAGGCAGGCCAGCCAGTTGTTCCCCCTCTCTCTCTCTCTCTCTCTCTCTCTCTCTCTCTCTCTCTCTCTCTCTCTCTCTCTCTCTCTCTCTCTCTCTCTCTCTCTCTCTCTCTCTCTCTCTCTCTCTCTCTCTCTCTCTCTCTCTCTTTCCAGTGTGCCTCTCAGGAGAGTTTAGTCGCCTCTCTGAAAGCTCCTTCTGTTATCTGAAACGGTGCCCGTGACTTCAGTTGGGGAAATTGCAGCATCCTCCGATAAATTTGATTATTTGTGTGGTGCCAGAGAAATGCAGTTAATTTAAAGCCTGGAAAAAAAAAACTTTCAGGCTACATTTTTAAGTGTTTTGGACTATGGCGAAGTTGTCTACATGTATGCTGCCTCCACCTTTTATATTCTGTGTACCACAGTGCTCTACGATTTATAACCAACTCTGATTCCCGTACTCATCATTGAACTGGTTGACTGGCGGTCACTAAGTCTATGTAGACAACTTCATTTGTATATTTTTGTGTACAAGGCCATGCTGGGTAAACTCCCTTCATATATATGTAACCTCCTGACGCAGTCTTCAGCTTCACTCCACCAGGAGGCTTCATTACCAGGTTTCAAGGGTTTGCACTGAGCTGGGAAAAAAAAGCCTTCTCCTACTTTGCTCCCTGGACTTGGAATAATCTGCAGAGCATGCTACATCTTAATAATCTGCCTAATAACCTTGGAAAAATTTAAAGCCTTGTTAAAAGTCCATGTAACTGAGAGATGTAACTGCCTTACTTGATCTGGATTTAGTCTTTTCCTTGTGTGTTTGCGATCCCTATCCGTTGTGTTTTATTGCTATTTAAACTGTAACTGGTGTGCTGTCTTGGCCAGGTCTCCCTCAGAAAAGAGATTTCAATCTCAAGGGACTTCCTGGTTAAATACAGAATGAACTCTCTCACTATTAGATGTGAACTTTTAACATCAAACCCAAAAAACCACCACCTTCTGAACATTTAAGTGTCTCAGTCTGCAAGTTTACAAATACAGTGATTGTATAATGATGCAGATGGACTGAATTTTATTTCTGTGGATTCCAGTGACTGTATACATCATCAGCGCATTCACCGCTTATAAGATTTTGTGTTCATATTGTGTCTAATTCTCCGTTACAGACCCATTCCTCTGTAGCGTCATGAGGCTACCCTAGTTAACCTTCTTACTTAACTAAACCTGAAACTGACAGACACAGAGAGCCTTTTGTATGAGTCGACTCCAATGAGAGAGGAATGGAGTGTAATTAGTGTGTCTGTGAATTATAAATACATGTGTCGTCAAGTATGGATCTCATGGCTCCCCATGAGCCTCAAGGCTTGGGGATGGGGTGGTGGGGGTTGTTATTGGATTATAGTGTACACACACAGCTGTGAAAACAAGCTCACATGCACACAAATGTGCTTGTGTTTGCATACACATGCAGATTACGGTATGTATTTTTATATTCTTTTATACATTTCAGTTGATAAAATACTTTTAATGCACTTTTATTTTATATCATACTGATGCACATACAAACACAAACTTAGAGTGCATTACTGTGGCGAGGAACGCTGTGAGTTAAGACGAAGGCTGAGCAGAACACAACAGGTGACTGCATTAACACACACGGTGCTCTGCTGTACTTGTCTTGTTCACACTGAGCCTCAAACACGCATTTACAGTCCCTGCTCAGGTCAAACTTTGTGCACATAGGTGTTAATCTGAAAAATTTAATACCCCATAGCTTTATTTCCAAATGAGTCATCCATCATTTGAAGATATTGGTGTCCAATCTCAGTTATGGGTCGATAATGACAACTTTGCATGCAAAATTGTTATATTTTAAAGTTTGAATTATCTGCACCTCTGAGAGCAGATTTTGAAATACTGTGTTAACACTGCTACCCACATAGCTGCAGAATTTCTACCAACTAATAGTTCATATCTGTGTTGTTGTAAATCATGAATAATACCCTGACAACAAAAAACAACACTTAATAGCTGCTTCAGTACATTATTTTTCTGTCTTCATAATATCACATTCATCTGTAAGGATATTGACTCTTATGACTGGACATGTTCTGTTGTTTAATAGACTATTTGATAAACCTGGATTATATTTGGATAAAGCTGCAAATTACTGGTTGTTGCAAATTAATTACTATAGAGCTGCAATGATTAGTCTGTTAATTAACTATTAAATTAATTGCCAACTATTTTTAGAATCAGTTAATCATTTGGAATTAAAAAAAAAATCCAAATTCTCTGATTCCAGCTTCTCAGTTGTGAATATTTTCTGACATTTTATAGACCAAACAATTAATCGATTAATTAAGAAAATAATCGACAGATTAAGTTGCAGCCTTACATTACTACTGCTCATACATATTTGCACAGCTTTTTGTACAGTGCATAAATCATGTATATGGCCCAAGTACTGTATTGTATTCATTTCTCATTTCGTTGCATTTCTTTTTTTTTTTTTATTTATTATTCAATACAGTTTGTTTCCTTGCTCTTTTGACTGTTTCTTGTACTGCTGTATCATGCTCTGGGGATAAATAAAGTCTCTCAAATGTAAACACACTCTGCTCTTACTTACTTTTTTGTTTTCACCTGTTTTAGGTGCTTTATGATGTGCGTGGGATCCTGGAGAAGAACAGAGACACCTTCAGAGATGATATCTTGTTCATTCTCAAGGACAGCAGGTAAACACAGCACTTTCTCCTCTGCATGCTGAACACGGACCTTTATGATTCAGTCAATGTTCAAGTGTCTACAATCAAATGCTCTGTTCTGTACTCTGTGTCTGCAGACTTGACTTCATTTATGACCTCTTTGAGCGTGTGGGTAGCAGAAGTGGAGATGAGACCCTAAAGATGGGCACGGCCCGACGCAAGCCCACCGTCAGCTCTCAGTTCAGGGTGGGTGCAGAGCTTCTGTGACCTAAATATCACTCCCAGTTCCACACCCATGATTGTGTGATTCAGTGATCAGACAGACAACAAGTTTATTGTTCCTCGTGTGCTACTGCATGTAATGATCACTTTATCTTGGCACGATGAGTGTCCGCACGGGGACGGGGTGAAAAAGGGCAGATAGAAATCATGGAGAGACAGAAGGGCAAAGGGAATACTGTCTGTGTATTTGATCTGCAGAGAATGGTGGGTGATGGGATATATGAAATATGTGGTCGGTCGGTAGTGGTAGTGGTGGGGATTGGGGAGGGAGGGGGGGGTTACAGTGGAGGGCTTAGTTTAGCATGTCCTAACTGCAGTGTGGAGAGAAGGAGCAGGGGAGGATTTGGCAGGCTGCCCTGGTCTACAGTTCCTAAAGCCAGGAGATTAGGGTTGATGGCTGGGCAGAGAGGGGCCAACCAGGGGCCAATCACGTTCAGCTCTGCCAGGCCAGGCCTCGCTGGAGACAGACTGTCTGAGGCAGGGAGGAGAGCGAAGCTGACATAGCCTGCTAGGTTCAAGGGTCCTCGGAGTGTGTGTTTGTGCATGTGTGTGTGTGTTAAGGTAAATATGGGCTGAGTGATACCCTGTAAGACTTCAAAAGTACTAAAGTACATTTACTCGGTACTTTTACTGCTGTTACATTCTTTTTGTTATTGTGCACAAGAAGAGAAAAGCACATGAAATATTGGCTGATTATAAGTCCTTTCTCTAATAAAATATATTAGCATGAATAAATGTCATAAAGAAATCAACATAAAGGAAAATGTTTGGACTAATGATTCTCTGCTGCTTTAATCTTTATCCTCTTGTTGCTGATGTGTTTCAGGACTCGCTCCATTCTCTGATGGCCACACTAAGTGCCTCCAACCCCTTTTTTGTGCGCTGCATTAAACCAAACATGGACAAGGTAGGTCATGCAAATTTCATTGCACAAAAAAATGTCAGAAACCCTGCCAGGTCTTGTCAAGGTCAGCTCCTGCAAAGTTAAACCTCCTCAGTGCTATTCATAGTTCCCATTGCTCAGAGCTAATATTTAGTCTTGTTGTTTCTGTGAAACTTTGACTCTTGCCAAGAGCAAAGTCATTTTACAATGTAACAGCACTAATTACCACAAAGTCATGAAAATATTTCACTGGAAAAGTAACAGTATCATTTGTTTTTGCACATTTTCACCCCTAATAAACTAATGCGTCTCTCCTGCTTTGGCGCAAAGACTCTCTTTGTACTTCCTCAAATAAAAGGCTGTGTACCAGCACATTCCTACCACTTTAGCCCCTTCACCGGGGTCAGAGGTCACCGCTGGCCGCACCAGCTACAGCGGCTTGGCTGATGCTCTGCTGATCTGGCTGCATCAGTGAAATGCCAAGATAAGACCACAGCGGCTGCAGCAGAGCCAGCGGGAGGTTTATTTATTCATCCTCTATTCCACTCCTCTTTACCACACCACTGCAAACACTTTCAAATCCAGCACTGTTATCCAGTTTTCTTATATTGGTTCTTATATTTCTTTATTCTCTGTGCGAGACAGTGAATTTGCGGCACTGACATCCTCTCTGTTACTTATTAATGTGGTGATTGTCTTCTTCTCTCAGCTCCTTATCTCCCACTCCTGATTTGTCATTCCACGCCTTCTTGCTTACTTATTATCATGGAAACTTCACTGTCCTCCTCTCACCCTCGTTCTCTCCACCCGCCTCTTTTTCTCATCCGTCCCCTGCTCTCATTGGCTCTGCCTCGCTTTCGCTCACCTGGCCTCAGTTGGTCAAGATGGAACAAGCCGTGCCTCTGTTAATCCCACAGAATGACAGGATTGCATACACAATCCTCAGATATGATTGCACGCATGCAAACACACACACGCGCACACGTGTGATTTACATGCACGCGCTCTCACTGGAAAAAAATGTCACTCGGAGGAGGGCCAGTTTGTTTTCACTCAAACAAGTCAACATGCCATACCTCTTTCAGCTGCCTAAATCCTCTGCTAAAGAGCAGGGTTCAGAGCTCAGAGGAGCTCAGGATGCAAGTGTGCAAGTGCCTTTGTATTCAAGTGTGTCTCTTTCCACGCATAGTAGCATTAGCCCATAATTAGATTGACACATTTGGGGAATGCTGTGGTCCTGTTTGGGGCTTATCCAGCACTGCATGCCCTCTAGGTGACAATGGCCTTCGTGTGGTCCCTCTGAGTGATCAGGCAGCCTGTATAGAGGTGTAAGGCGGCAGACATCACTGATCCTGCTCTCTGATATGCAGGCTTGAGGAACACGGTGAGCTGTGAACAATGCAGCTGATTATTCCAGAAAGAAAGGCCTCCTCGGTTGGCAAGGTCTTGCTCCGCACTGTTTGTGTTTCTCTGTGATGGTGTGTGTGTGTGTTTTCTTTGCGCTAACCTGATTATTAATGTAAAATGATAGCGTTCAACGTGGTAATTTACTTTTTAGTTCAAATTTAACCTGACTCAGCAGTAAGATCATTTGAATAGGTGTGTAGGCTCATCGGTGGAGGATTACATTTGCCTGCAGAGTTCCACTAACAGATACTGGTTTCAAGGAGATTATATTTAGGGAACACATACTTAGTCACTAAAACATCAATTGTTCTGCATAAGGTCTGTATTCAAGTCATCCTTCAGTGCACAGCTGTTCAGCTGTTGCTGAAAAATGCCATAATCAAGTAAACATGGAGCTGTTAGTGTTGCTGTCCTTTAATAGGAATAAAAAGGACATTTTGGTTTCTGCTGTTTTCATGTGTCACTTGTCATCTACAGAAGGCCAACCAGTTTGATCCAGATGTGGTCCTGAACCAGCTAAGATACTCTGGCATGCTAGAAACGGTGAAGATCCGCAAGGCTGGATTCCCTGTTCGCAGAACCTTTAAAGACTTCTACAGCAGGTCAGCAAAATACATACACCAAATTAAAAAAAAACTATCTCTCAAGTGTTGCTGCTGCATTTTGTCTAATTGCACTGAAATGTTTGTTTATGTAAAGTAACGTTATGTGTGCATGTGTGTTGTTTCTGTGTTTCCACAGGTACAAGATGATCCTGAAGAACAAAATACACTCAGACGATGAGAAGCAGAGTTGCTCAGAGCTTCTCACACTCCATGACAAAGCTAAAAAAGAGTGGCAACTGGGGAAGACAAAGGTGAAGCACACACGCATGCAGGCATGCCCAAACTTGTTTTTGTCACATGGGAGGACATTTCATTGTCTTACATTCACGCCCTGGAGACTTGATCATAACATATGCTTAGCCCCTTACCTTAAACCTTAAACCTTAACCAGTCCATACTTTAAAATTTAATGGATTACCTTGTAGGGATGAGCTCTTTCCCTTTTTAGATGGTAGATGAGTCCCCCATAATGTGACTTTGAGAACTGATTTTTGTCCCTGCAATGTGGTTAATACACACACATAAATACACACACACACACATGCTCAGACAGGATAGAGTTGCAGGCTTGATGCAGACAAGAACACAGCTGGGCAGGCTGAAGGATCAGGTGAAATGTCAGTCTATGTTCTCTTGTAAGACGGACTCTGCAGTACACTTGTAAGGACTGTAAGTGATCAATCCGCGTACGTGCTCTTCAAAACACGTTCAACAAGTCTGAAATCACAGTTTTCAATCCATAAAGATGCAACAGTCTGCAGAGAATCATGACAGCAGATTTGTTCAATCTCGGTGTCCTGACTCAAGATGTCGGGCTGTTAATGTGCGCCACAGTTTGGACGCCCCCCTCCGTGACTCACGTCCAAAGGATTTTTCTGGCCGGTTGTGGTCAATCTACTGTTCTCCTGTTGACAACCACAGAGTTACACGGCAACTCCGAAAAAACCCTGACACCAACAACTGTTACTGTAACTGTAACCCAGTGTGGGGGTTTGCAGTAATCCTGAGGCAGCCTTAATGTAGCTGGAAGGGTGTTAGCCTCTTGACACTCACCGAGCTGTTGATTGAATTCAGACTCAACTCCCAGAGAATGATTTGGAGGTGGTGATGAAGCTGAGCAGAGGTTAGAGGAAAGTCACTTCTCATGCATTCATCTTAGAAAAGTTATCACAGCAATATAATCTGCATCTGTTGCAACACAGCTTGCAGTGATGCTTATGTTTCACTTATCTTTTCCCTCTCTATTCGTCATTCTCTCTTTTTCTCTCTCTGGCTCATTATTTCAAACAATCATCAACTCCCCCCGCTGAAAGCCCTTTGTTTTTTCCACTGCTTTCTCAATGAATGATTAACCTTTAATGACTTGTTTGATCTGGAAAGAAAAACCTCTTCGCTCCATGTTGAACTCAGCATAAACGGCCCCTACAAAGCAAAAAGCGAAGATATAAATAAGACAGGCTTTATGGGGTTTCTTGAAATCGACTAAATCCACATTTGTCCCGCTGTTGCTTCCTGCTCTAATTTGTGGTTCCTCCATGGCTGTTAAATCACTGAGACATTTCAAATTTGTTGGTTCCCTTTTGGACAGTTTTTTTTGTTATTCCCCATTTGGCTGGCAGACTATGAACAGTGTCAGCTGCACACATGGCACGCTGAAATATACGTCAAGACCAAAAATGCTTGATGTGAACCACATGTTGGTTGTTAATGAATATATAACCGGGGCATAACCACTAATGTGCACATGCCTACATACATTAAAGTTCTCACACACACACAAACACACACACACAAACACACACACACAAACACACACACTTACTGACTTTTCGACTCCAGTGAGGAATCATTTTTCCTCTGTGTGGGTGAAACTTCATTACGCATCCATGGTCAGCACTTTGACCTTTGGCTGACTCACTACTGGTGACTGCTCCACTTCACACAGCATATGCATCAAGAGAGGGAGCGAGACTTTAGTTTTTCAAAGTGAGACCTAAAAATGCACAGAGTGGCTGAGTGCGTGTCAATCCGTGCAAGTGGTTGTTTCTTTAATGGCAGCACAATATATATTTTTGGGGGTTCAGGGAAATGTAGTGTGGGTTGTGGGAAGGGAGCTGAGAGACAGAGGGGGCTACATTTCCTTTGGAGGAACAATCTGTGTGTAATTATATACATGCTGATTGTGTGTGGAGGAAGTGTGTGCCCAGAATTAGGGGCTTGGACGACGTTGCACGGAGTAGGTGTGTGCGGGTGTTTGTGAGCCATTTGTTTTACAGATGAGGGAAGGATGTGGAAAAGAGGAAGCTTCCTCCTCTTGCAGACTAACAGAGAGCAGGCAGGGCTGCAGCTGTGGGATCCTTTGATTAGTGGAACATCTGGGACACACACACACACACACACACACACACACAGCCACTCAAAGGCCTCCACCCTTCACACAAAAGTAGTTGATCCTCCGGGCTAGCAATAGATATCGCATTATCACATAAACCCAGATACACAGCTGGCTGGCTCTCCCAGCATGCTAAAATGTTCAAACAGATTAAATCTGATTATGTTGTATAATGTCATGCTACCACTGTATGTTTCTGTGAAATGACCCACACACTACATACGTTGAAAAAAAAAAAAGTCTCCAGTAGCAAGGGAAGGGTTAAGTAAACTCTTTCTCCTTCCTTCATAAGAGCAAGTAGGGGTGTGGCTTGCTTTTCTGGACACCCGCCACCATCCCTCCCCCTCATCCCTCCATCCCTCCTCTCCCTACCTCCCCCTTCCCCTCCCCTCCCTCTATGTGCCTCTCTGCCTGTGCACGTCAGTCGGGCTACCAACGCAGCGGTAGCAGCAGCAGCAGCAGCAGCAGTAGGGAAATGCTCAGGAAGGACGCCTGAACACAATGAGGCTCTGCAGCAGCGGCATTAGCAGCAACACTGCAGTCCTGGTGCCAGTCTTCCCCTCTGCTCTGCTCTGCAGTCAGGGAGAGCAGCTAGCCTGCTAGCCTCAGCTGCACCACAGCTTCCTCTGCAGTGGGCACAGGGTGCTGCCAACAAACAACAGGGGCCCTTCACATCTCTGCGGGCCCTCTTTTGCAGCCTTACCAAGAAGAGGAACTAACCCATCCCGTTTCCTTCCAACCTCCCCACCCCCCACCACCCCCCTACCCCCCCCACCCCGACCTCCCTCTCTGTGTGTCTCTGTCTCTGTCACTCCCTGACGGCCGTGGCGCTGCTCGTCCCGCAGGTGTTCTTGAAGGAGGCCCTGGAGCAAAGACTGGAGAAGGAGAGGGAAGAGGTGCGGCGCAGGGCTGGCATGGTGATCCGCGCCCACATCCTCAGCTATGTGGCAAGGTGAGTGGAGGAGGGGTGGAGGGCTGGCAGCGACAGTTGTCAGTGTTTGTTTTGTAATAGAGTTGTGTGCAGCCTGTGTGTACGTAGGGAGGAGGAGGAGGGGGGGGGGATTACGGTATGTGCATGCCTTTGTGTTTACCTTTGTGCACGTGTGTTAAGTGATTTAAGATTTCTTATGCATTAAGACTAGTATGTCTTGATTTGAAAAGAGGCATAGGTCGTGTCCCTTCATTGGCCTGTTCTTGTAAGGCGGTGTTTAATTTAATATAATGGTACACTAACAGCAGTACAGTTGATGCATTTTTCTTCACTCAATAAATCTCAGTCTCCTCAGCCTGAGTAGAAAGTTTCCCACCTTTCCACTCCGCCTGACAGACAGGACATCCATCATTTTAGTGGTTTAAAAATCTGCACCAACAGGCACCCCCAGACATGTAATCTAGCTGAGCTCCACCTGCGTGCCACCTTATATAAAGTCACATAGAGTCCTGTGAAATGCTCCGTTGGGAGAGTATAATGGGACTGATGACAGCGTTCATGTTGTGGGTTCTGTTCCCTTAAGAGCCACTCTTACTAAAGACAGAGGCTCGGGGAAGTTCCCTAAAGACACAAGTAAACCCTTTGTGTTATTATATGTAACAGTATCTCTGCTCAGAGTGTGTCCTGAGACTAGTCATGGAGTGATTACTAGGCCACACTCAGGGTCAGAGAGTCAGAGCATTGTGTGTGGTCCTTTAGCGGGGTCACGTGTGTTTTTGTGTGTGTGTGCGTGTTTATACTGTATGTGTGTGTGTATTTGATGCATGTGCAGCGTGTGGGTGATGGGGCTTGGTCACAGGGCTAAACACAACAGCCCACACGGCCACAATGGAACAGCACAAGCTCATCAAACTCTAAACATCGCACAGTTCACAATGTACAAGCTTTTTTACCAGTGTGTTTATTTAAACAGAGGGTGCCAGCGGGCGTTCAGCACAGTGGTGTGCAATGTCGCAAATATGTTTGTGGCGACACAGAATGTTCTCAGATAATGTTAAATTTGGGACTCTGCTTGAGTTGACACTAATTACAAATATGTGCGTGTTTGATTTTCTCACCAGGAAACAATATAAGAGGGTTCTGTCCAGCGTCGTCACCATCCAGAAGAACTACCGCGCTCACTTTTGGAGACGAGTCTTCCTGCGCCTGCGCTTGGCCTCCATTGTCCTTCAGAAACATCACAGAGGCCAGCTGGCTAGATCCCTCTATCGCCAACTCAAGGAGGAGAAACAGAAGCGAGAGGAGGAGAGGAGGCGAGTAGAGGAGGAGGAGAGGAGGAGGAGGATGGAGGAAGAGAAGAGACAACAGGAGGAGGAGGCAGAGAAGAGAAAGAGGGAGGAAGAGGAGGAGAAACAGAGGCTGATGGACGAGGAGCTGAAGAGGAGGGCGGAGGAGGAGGAGTCGAGGAGGAAGGAGGAGCTGAGACTAATGAAGGAGAAAGAGGAAGAGGAGAAAATGGCAGCTAAAGGGGGCGCGAAAAGGTAGAAATTATTTCACTTTTTACAGGTGCAATCATTTATATCAGAAGACTTTTATTTGAACCACTAATGTATTTTATCTTGTCTTCAGGAACTCACTCGTGGTGAACGGCGCTTGTCAGAAGGTAATTCCACTTCATTAAAACACATTAATATGAATCGTTCACATGGCAACATAAAGTGCTTAAATGTGCTTTCTGTGTCTCTTCTTCTATGCTTGTCCTTTCTACAGAGGGAGCTGTCCCAGACTCTGTCCAACAATCACACCACTGAGGAAGAGAGCCGTCAGATGGAGGAGATCCTGCGGCTGGAGAGGGAGATCGAGCGCCTGCAGAAGCAGCAGGAAGACGGCGTGTCCCTTCTTGGAGACGTCTCCCACGAAGAGCGGCGGCAGATGAGGGACGCTGAGATTTACAGACTGGAGAAAGAGGCCTCCCGTGTAGCTACGGAGTTCCTGGAACTCTTGGACTTTGGTGGTTTGGAGCCATCCCTCTCAAGTGAGGAGAACCTCCACGACCCGACTGAATCTACTGCTCCTCTGGCTGAGGAGGAAGTAGATGAGGGTTTCCACGCTGAGGACGAGTGCGTTCCTTTGCCTGACTTCCCTCCACCAGCTGTAGTTCCTCTCGACAAGGAAATATTCCAAAGTATTCCCCCTCCTCCGCCCGCCTTTGCAGAAGGACTACTCAGTCGCCCCTCTGCCTCCTCTGCTACCCCGGCACAGCCCTCCCCATTTACCCCCAATGGACTGAGTCACGTCCCTGTTCTCAGAGACTCCAAAATCCCAGGCCCTCCTCCACCTCCTCCTCCTCCTGTGGTCACCAATGGAGAAAGGCAGCCATGCCAGAGGGCCAGCAGGGGTTCGGATTTTGAGCCTGTGAGCGAGGAACCGTCCCACTCAAACCTGCCAGACACAGAATCGGACTATGACCAGGAGGAGTTTGAGGAGGTTCACGGGAGCTCAGGTGCCAGCACCAATGACGGCCATATCACAGATGAAGAGGTGTTACGAAAATCTTCCTGCACCCAAAACAGTCTGGACTCCTTCAGAGGCAGCTCAGACTCGGTGAGAACTAACAGGCTAGGAGTCTTTCCTGTCAAATGCAACAGATCTAAACCAAATCCTTTCAAGCACCTTCAGAGGTCCAAAACAGAAGTGAAAGTAGATTTTGTACATTAAGCCAAATTCATTTGAATTGGAGAAGTTGTTTATGTTTTTTTCCCCTCATATTTTACCCTCACATGGGATCCCTGTATTTTCATGTCAGATCAAGCTTTTTTCACACATACACTGACACACGCCTAGATTTTCTCTGAGGTTATTTTATTATGCTTCCAACACACATTCCAACACCTAAACTGCATATCCAATGTACAGAGTGCATGTGTGCAAGCCTGAATCTTCTCTTATCCTATCAAAAGGCACAGCTCGTGCCAGAATCACTGCGAAATACTGTTGCAATTATTTGTTTTGGCTCTGCTGATGAGCATGTGAATCTGTTCCCAGATACTGCTAGTCAAGCAGAGAGCTTGGATCTAACACTGTCAGATCAGCAAAATGTCAAAGGGGAAGAAGGGAGTGTGTGCATGTTCGGGGCACTGATTTACGTACTGAAATTGCAAAATGAGGACCAAAGACTACGTCTCATATTCTTCAGAATGCATAAAAAAAGCAATTTTTTTTTTTTTTTTTTTTTACATAAAATTTGAAATTTGCAGGTGTTCATTTGTTAATATTTTTGACGCAGATCTGCCAACCCCTTTTAAAATGTCATATAAAATCACTTACTTTTTATTTATTTGTTTTTTACCCTGAAAATAACTGCTAAGTGTTCTGTTCTTTGTTTGCAGTTCATTGACAGTGATGAGGACAACGATGGCTACGTGGACACAGATGAGGAAGTTTCCAATGGGAGAGTGAATCTGCTGAATGGCAGTGGGCCTCCCTACTTCCATGGCTACCTCTACATGAAGAGTTAGTAGCTTTAGCAAATCGCTGCCCAGCAGGCATGCAGATGTTTATGCATTTACTATGCACAGCTGAACGTGGCTTGTGTGGTCATATCCTCAATTTAAGAGATGTTTTATAGGCCTTCTTTGTTTCTTTCTTCCTTACTATTTTTTGCTGTTCTAATGCTCCTATTGTGTATTCTGTTATTGTTTATTTTTGTTGATTGTAGCTTGGATGTTTAGTCTCAAGAGGATGTATGCGTGTGTGTGTGTGTGTGTGTGTGTGTGTGTGTATATGTGTGTGTGTGTGTGTGTGTGTGTGTGTGTGTGTGTGTGTGTGCATATTACTGAAATAAATTGACATTTCACATGAAACAACAAAAATGAAAATCCTTTCTTTCTCCTTCCGCACTCTTTCAGGTGGCCTGATGATCCCGTGGCGTCGTCGCTGGTGTGTGCTGAAAGATGAAACCTTCATGTGGTTTCGGGCAAAGCAGGACTCTGTTAAATCCGGCTGGCTTTACAAGAAAGGAGGAGGAATGTCTACCCTGTCTCGACGCAACTGGAAGATGCGCTGGTTCGTTCTGCGAGACTCGAAGCTCATGTACTTTGAGAATGACAGCGAAGAGAAGCTCAAAGGAACCATTGATATCCACACGGCCAAGTAAGATCTATTCTCAGTCAGGGAGGTTCAAAATCATGGCTCTTTTTCTCCTTTATGTGTAGCAGAACAATATATGGTTACATGTTGGTCAACTCTGGGTCTTTCTCTACAGGGACATAGTGGACAATCATGAGAAGGAAAATGCACTGAATATTGTGACTGACGAGAGGACCTACCACATCTATGCAGAGTCCCCAGAAGATGCCAGGTACAGTAATCCTCAACCAGCTGTGGCTGTTTTGGAAGTAGTGATTTACTTTGTCATCACTTCCTTGTAGACGTAATATGTGGAAATAAAGTTCCCCCTTGTGGTCACCAGTGGAAGTTCAGGCTGTAATTTTCACTTCCATATTTGCTGACTTCTCCCTCGTTTACTTTCTGCCCTCCCTCTGACCCCATCCAGTGGTTGGTTCAATGTGCTGAGTCGGGTCCACAGCGCCAGCCCGGAGCAGCTCATGGAGATGCACCATGAACAGGCCAACCCCAAGAATGCAGTGGTTAGTGCTGTTTTACCTCTCTACTGCCCGGGCCGTGGCTTCAGCTCCATTTTTCAGCAATAATCATGAAGCGTGTGACTGAATCGGCTGAAGTATGATATTCCAGATTCGGCTCATATAGTAATTTGAGTGGAAGAAACTAAATCCATACACTGGCGTGTCAGTGTTCATGTTCATGTACATTAAAAGATTGCATTAGGGTTAATACCTTTCACAGATATGGAAATCAAATAAGTATAAAAGCAATGAAAGCAAGACAAAAAACGACCTAGTACATAGAAACAAGCTAACAAATATGTTAAATTTAACTTGCACATTACTATTAACACCAATTTACTCACCTTTAATCCACCGTCTCCCACCAAAGAAAATATTTGCACATGTGCCAACAGTTAGAAACTATATGTGAACTCACCCCTCTCTTCTCTGTCCAGGGCACATTGGATGTGGGCTTGATTGATTCTGTCTGTGCATCAGACAACCCTGACAGGTGAGGAACGGCCAGTAATTTGAACCCACGTCTGGTTTAAAGATGTGTTTAAACTGTAGTCTGAGTATAAAAACGTGTTTTGTCTTTCCAGACCAAACTCATTTGTGATCATCACAGCCAACCGGGTGATTCACTGCAACACAGACACGCCTGAGGAGATGCACCACTGGATCGGCCTGCTGCAAAAATCCAAGGGAGACTCCAGAGTTGATGGACAGGAGTTTCTAGTCAGAGGTCAGTCAGCAGAGATACACACCTGGACAGTTTGAGAGTCGATTCATGTACTTACTGTATGTATCAGGCAGTACACTGTGCCTCAAGTTTACTCCTTAAATGGCTTTTTTGATACTGAAAAAGGTAAATGCTTTTAAGTTGTTTGGGAAAGGAAAAATCAAAGATGATTGATCGACAATATATGAAAAATGCTCTAAATCAAAGAGTAATTCACTCATTTATCCGCCCCCAGGCTGGCTGCATAAAGAGATGAAGTCGGGAGCGAAAAGCACCTCTCTGAAGCTGAAGAAGCGCTGGTTTGTTCTCACCACAAACTCTCTGGACTACTACAAGTCGTCGGAGCGAAGCGCCTCCAAGCTGGGAACTCTGGTCCTCAACAGCCTCTGCTCTGTGGTGCAGCCAGACGAGAAGGTCTTCAAGGACACTGGTCAGTTCGCTGTCAACATTTTTCTCAGTCATCTTGCTGTTAATTCTTATAGGGAAATATACCAAAGTAGTTAAGCCTTAGTCCCTTAAAGGTTTGAAAGGCCCTGTGTGGATCTTCTGTATTTTTATTTTTATTTGTATTTCACAATATTTCATATCTGCTCATTAGTCAGATCTTAGCAGTTAGGGTAAAAATATTTCTGACCTGTTAAGTCGTTTGAGCGTCTTCCAGGGAGATGTTTTGTCTCTTCTCTGTTGTTGTTATAATTATTTTCTTCCATTTTCATCCAGGTTATTGGAATATAATCGTCCACGGGCGTAAACACTCTTACCGTCTTTATACCAAAATGCTGAATGAAGCCATGCGGTGGGCGAATGCCATACAGGGAGCGATAGACAGCAAAGTTCCCATCGAAACGCCAACACAACAACTCATCAGGGACATCAAGGTATTAAAGGATTCAGTGGGCTGTTTCTCCAACTACTCTGTGTACGATGGGTGGAGATTTCATGCTGCATTTATGCAATGTTTAACTTGCTAGATGGACTAATTTAATTAAAACAAATAACATTTAATATAATTTTAACTCCAATTCTTTTCAGTCATGCAAGCCTTTGCCAAGGACACACACTGTAGTAAAGTGAGGTATTTGTACTCACTACGTGTGTGCCGTGATCTTCTCTAAGTCTTTTGTTTACCTCTTTTCCCTTCTTTTGCACTCAACTGTTTGCTGGATTTACTGCATTGACACTGATATTACTACTGTGTTATTCTTCCTAATCTGGCTTTGCTTAAAATAATTCATGAAGACTTTACTGAGATCACTGATCCCGTCTTTCTGTCTCTGCAGGAGAGCAGTTTGAATGCGGAGGCTGTGGAGCAGACGTATTGGAGGAACCCCATCCTTAGATATACCCAGCATCCTTTGCACTCCCCTCTTCTACCTCTGCCTTATGGAGATGTCAGCGTCCACTGTGAGTGTTGTAATCTGCAGCTACTGTTAATTCTGATAGATGAGATTAGATTAGATACCCTAACAACGCTGTTGGGGGCAACACATTACAAGATCTTAGATCAGCTTTTTTCTTTTGTAACATGTACTTTTAATGTAAACATTTTTCAGTTTATGTAAATCTAAGTTGACTACTTAAAACTAAAACCCTGCTTTTAACCTTGTTGGTTGTGTCTGCATTACAAGGCATTAAAATTCAAAATAATTAAACTTTTAGCAATACATTTGGGAGAGCTCTCATATAATGAAGTAACTAGTTTGTAAAGTTGTTTTACTGGCTGATCTTTATTTCAAATCTGTCTCTTTTTCTCTCAGTGCAAAAGGAAAAGGGTTACACCAGCCTGCAAGATGAGGCCGTGAAGATTTTCAACTCACTGCAGGAAATGGAGGCAGTGTCAGACCCCGTGCCAATCATCCAGGGAATCCTGCAGACCTGTCAAGACTTGAGGTCATTAAGAGATGAGGTCTACTGTCAGCTGATCAAACAAACCAATCACGTCCCTCACCCTAACAGTCCTGCCAATCGCGCCCACTGGCATCTCCTGACGTGTATGAGCTGCACCTTCCTGCCCAGCCGCGGCATCCTACGCTACCTCAAGTTTCACCTCAAAAGGTACGGGGCCACATTCAGACATTGCTTTTTAATCATAGCAATACAATCCTTCAAATACTCCCCAGCTTACTGTGTTTTGTGTCTTTGGGTGTTCTCAGGATAAAGGAACTGTTCCCCGGTACAGAGATCGAAATGTTTGCTCACTTCATTGGTGAGTCTCTGAAGAAGACCAAGACCAGGGAGTTTGTTCCCTCCCAAGAAGAAATCATAGCACTGCTTACTAGACAGGAAATGACCACCACAGTCTACTGCCATGGAGGAGGATCCTGCAAGATCTCCATTAACTCACACACAACCGCTGGAGAGGTAGGCGAGCTGCAGTCACACCGCTACCTAGGATTTCTAAATGTTACTCAGCAAGATATTAGTATTTCCTATTTACACAAACTCTGGCTTGCTTTGTCTAGGTGGTGGAGAAGCTGATTAGAGGTCTGGCTATGGAGGACAGCAGGAACATGTTTGCTCTGTTTGAGCACAACAACACTATAGACAAAGCAGTGGAGAGCAGGGTCCTTGTGGCTGATGTTTTGGCCAAATTTGAAAGGTATGTTATACAAGATCATGAGTTACTTTCTATTATATTATTATAAATTCAGGGTCCTGTTGAGATACTTAACCTGTTGAAGTACATAGAAATGTGTTTTCAGGACATGATATTGATAAAAGTAAGTACTATAAGTGACTGTCTTGTGGCTTTGTGAATTCTCATCAGACTGGCTGGCAGTGAAGAAGCGGAAGATGAAGGCCAGTGGAAACTCTATTTCAAACTCTACTGCTTCCTGGATGTGGAGAGCATGCCCAAGGAAGGAGTGGAGTTTGCATTCATGTTTGAGCAGGTGTGTTTAACTTGTATTGCTATGCTTTGTTGAGGGTCTTTTTAATCACATGTTGGGACTAATGTTGAACTCTTGTTCTGTTCCTTCAGGCCCATGAGAGTTTGACCCGGGGCCACTTCCCTGCCCGTGAAGAGACCCTGCAACATCTGGCAGCTTTACGCCTGCAGTTTCTATATGGAGACAAAGCACGAGCCACCTGGAGCCTGGAAAATGTCTACCCTGTGGGCCGTCTGCGCAGTCGCATCCTACAGTTTACCAAAGTGGGTGGTGCCTCAGGGTCCGGCCAAACTTTGGAGCGTCGGAGGACCAGCTTCCTGGATGGGACCCTGCGTCGAGGGCTGAAGACGGGCTCGATGAAGAAGCAGCGCATGGAGGAGGAGCAGATGCTGGAGATGTGGATAAAGGAGGAGATGTCTGCCACCAGGGCGAGCATCCTAGAGAAGTGGTCCCGCCTCAAAGGTCTGGTCCAGCACCAGGCCATGCTCAAATATATGACTATCATCAAGGAGTGGCCTGGCTATGGCTCCACACTGTTTGACGTCGAGGTAAGTTTACTGGGTCTTTGATGTCAATCAAGTTTTAATGTTGTCAGTAGGGAGGTAACCTCTTCTCTCCTGATACTAATTCCAATATCTCACCTCAGGGTATCTGCTGATACTGAATATCTATCCAATACCAGTGTTCTCTTTTTCCCAAATCTGTATACCTCACTGTGTGGAGCTCAATGGAATATTTTTTGAGTAACATGATTGCTGTGGAGCTAACAACTGAGTTGGTGTCGAAACATTACATCTGGATGATACCCAATCTGCAAAGGTCAAGAAATGGCCTCGATACTGGTCGCACATTGGATGATATTTATGGGATCTTGTGTTTGTGTCTTCATAGTGCAAAGAAGGAGGCTTCCCTCATGATCTGTGGTTGAGTGTGAGTGCTGAGAACGTGTCTGTTTACAAGAAAGGAGAACCGAAGCCTCTGGAGACCTTCCCATATGAGCACATCATCTTCTTTGGGGCTCCGCAACCCTGCACCTACAAGATCACTGTGGATGAGAGAGAAATGTTCTTTGAAACACCACAGGTACCCATTTGTTTATAATATTTTTCTGTAAAAAAATTATTGGAATTAAATTGATGAATTAAATCTCAATTTCAGTTGGTTTCTTCAAAAATGCAATGTTTATATTTCCCCAAAAAATGTAGGAAAAAGGCGGCACTCCAGTGGTGGGAATAAAAAGTCAAAGAATCCTCTTGTATCTTGTTAATTTTGGTGAATTTTATTTACAGTTAATAGAGTAACAAAACTGCTGATGCATTTTGGATCAGAGTGTAATCAAGCAGCAGTAAGCTCTCATTTCAAGTTTTGTCTCTAAGTTATAAAATTCATACAAATGATCAAGACATGAGGAGATTCTTTTCCGTTTTTTCAGCAGAGTGCCTTTTCACCAAATTTATTTTGGGGAAACATGCGGTTTTGTTGCTTCTCTTCTCTGCTCACCGTGTTTCATTTGTTCATTCCCAGGTTGGAGAGATCACAAAGATCATGAAAGCCTACATAAACATGATCGTGAAGAAACGGTGCAGTGTGAAGTCAGTGTCCAGCTATGGTAGCAACTGGATCAGGTGATTGACAGGACAGGACACAGTACACCTGGCCCCAAACAAGCATGGAGAGAAGATGTAGAGATGACAAGAGGAACAAATCACCTCAACAGAGACTTTGACGCGTTTTGTAGCAGACAAACCCCATCTGGAAAGATTCCTTTCCGTAGAGACACAAAAAAGGTGACGTCTTTACTGCTTCTAGCAAAAGTGAGGACACTCAAGCGTTTGCACCATTTTAAGCTTTGCAGTCATCCCGAGTGTTGCTTTCCTCCATGCAGTCTCCAAACATGTACACTGGTCATTTGTCACGTTACTTGAAATGTACTTCAGGTATCTTTTAGTGGATTTTTTTTTTCAATAACAAGAAAAAGTTGACTGAGCTTGCATGCTCTTGGTTTTTCCACCAAACCTTGTATCAACAACAATTCAAGACATTCATATCTAAATCAGGCCTTTTTAATTTCCAAAAAAATGAATTTCTTTCAAGTTAACATCCCAAACTGCACTTTTATTGAAGTGTTTTTTTCTACAGAACATTGCGGCCCATTTAATGAATGTTCTCCTGAATGGAGATTCCCTCAGGTTAATGTGTAATATAACTGTAAACATCCCAGGGAGATTATCTCCCTCAACTTGCCTTACTTAGCTTTTTATTCTTGCTATTCTGGACTAATAGTTTCAGTGCGGATGTGGCCTTTCAGGAATGGATTATAAACTGTTGAGGGGTAGTTATGGCTTCAACGGGTGCATGTGTCACAAAAGCACGTCCCTATCTTAAAGAAAATACAATTTGACTTCTATAAAAGACAAAAACGCAGCAAACAAATAAATTAAATGTGAAAAACCACAGCGTAAGTGGAAGTGCAAAGTCTATAACCACTGCACTGACGTATTTTCTCAAAATTACTGAAACAAGTCGAACAATTTGCGCTTCTATCCTACAGCGAGTACTCTGTTGAGCTGTTGTACTTGCATACTAAGTTGAGGTAATGTCTTTGAAAGTTTTTTTGTAGCTAAGACTGATATCGCTTGTTTAGAACGTCTGTGTCTAAGGAGTGTTTTACTGTGTTTTTTTTTTTTTTAGTGATGTCAAAGGCCATGTGAGGGTGGGGTATTTATTTATTGCAGTATCAGTGGATTGGGAGAAAAATCAGAGAAGATGAGCAGACTCACCGAGGTGAACAGTGGGCTGGAAATGAGTTGATGCAGTTTTGCTTGTATTTTTGTTTTTCTATTATTTGTCTATTCAGGGACACAAAGTTAACAAGATTCAGAAATAGACAAGTTGTTCATTACTATCAATTTTGTCCAGATGGTGCCCAGTTTCTGAGCATTTCCTTAACTAAAAATAACTGTTAACCCTCAAAACCCAACAGGCTCAATTCCTTTGATTGTCTTGTTTCCTCTCATAGGCCACTGTACATGAATACAAAGAATTCAAGCCTATGCCAATCAACTTACAGTATAGTTCATGATAAGAATATGATCCACACATAATGAGCTTAGTATTTACCTCACATTGCATCACTGTCTTCCATTGCTCTCCAATCGTACTCACTTAGGCGATCTGGTCAGCTGCCGGCGGCCACACCAGAGACTGATCTTACCATTGACGATGACTGTACCTTGAGATTTCTGATTGTTTTCGAGAAGAAGAAAAAAAAATCAGAAAATGTTTTATATCAGAATTTAAAGATGCTTTAATAAATTATTGTATTTCAAAAGCTGCTTTGTGTGTGTGTGTGTTACTATTGTCTCATTTTCGATGTGTCCACCAGTTCTGTAGATCTCTGTGCATCAGGTGCCAAACCTTAACACATTGCTACAAATATACAGTACAATGAGGTAGCTAATTGTTGAAATACCAAACCTGGAGTTTGAATGAGTGTATATGTGCAGTTGTATTGGCTTGACCTAATTTCTGCATTTCTAAAGGAATAATGTTCAAACTGATGGAGTATAAGAAATATCATAAAGAGTCCTCTTTCTCCCAACAGATCAGTCTGTGATTAAAGTGTCATAATTATGGTTAAATTGTGATAATATGTTAAAGTACAATAAGAAATCATTCCTTGAGGACTCTGCATGGCATATAAACTGCATGCTGACAAAACTTTATATTTTTATAGATTTTATATTTTACTCGGCATGAAGAGTATGTGCTACTCAGCCTGTGACAACAGTTGCAAAATTTCTTCTCTGGCTCTGATGATATCATCAGGGTTATCTTGACTTGGGTTAGGAGACTAAACGTTTTCAACTGAAAGCCTGCATTATATTAAAAAAAGGGGTTGTAGAGATTGAAAGATGTGTGTGTTTATCAGTCAGGGACTGTGAAAGAAGCTATTGATGGAACATGGGAAGTGTAGGATCTGGAGGGGTAAAAGTCAGGATACATCAGCCTCTGCTGCCTCATTTTGACCATTCTTTTTAAAATCAGTGTCTCATAAGTCCTCCAACGTTTTGGAAGTGCAATAATAAATTCCTTGAGTATCCCTTTAATAGGTGCTAATAACTTGTTAATGAATTGATTTTGGTGATGCTCTGTAGCCCTTTTCATAAGACTTGGTTGATCATATAAACCATACTAAGAACATATGTTTTTCAATTGTCAATATGCAGATTGTGAACTATGTGGAATATTTAATGGACATGGCTGCATGAATTGCTAAAGATTTTGTTGGAAAAAAACCCCAAAATTAAAAAAGAATGGTAAAGAAGAAACCTAACAAACAGACAAAGTGTGTGGTCTGCTGGAGGAGGATAAACACCTGTTAGAGACATTTTTCATAACCTGGCAACCCAAAACTAGTTCTTATGGATGTATTTAGTAAATAATGTACTAACCACCCATAAAGTCATTAGTTACAGCATTAATCTTGTTAAAAAGTACGACCAGCTTTGTTTTTGGACCGTTTTTATTCACACTCAGAAAATTCAACAAACTGACTAATTCCCTGCAGGATGTTATGTTGTGTTTTCTGGCATCAATTATAACATTATATTCGGTTAAGAGGCCTCACTCTGCAGCTGTTTGATGACACCAGCGTCAGGAGTTCGTGACGTCAGCCCTCGTGAAGTAGAGGTCCACCCATCAGTTGGACAACAGACACGAGAGTTGGGTTGTTGTCTCTCCACAGTCGTGTGTTTCCACTCGTGTCACAATGTTTACAGTTAAAAGCGCTCCAGTTATTGTTTTTACCATCATTTTCTGTGTCACTGTGACCACAGAGGCGCAGACATCGACCCCTGATCCAGCTCCGGGTAAGTTTTTTTTTTTTTTTCCTCCTTTTTTGGCTGCTGTGCCTTGTTTTGGTCAGGAGGCTGTCACATGACGGCAGCAAAATGGATTTTCAGTAATCATCATGAAATCTCAATTTGTTGTCATGGCTTGCCTGTTAGTTTCATAATTGGACATGTGTTGTATTGTGCGGTAAGCAAACTTTACCCTTCTGGTAGCAAAGTATCAGTTTAACTGACTATAAACTTTGTTGCTGTCCATGATTTGTTGCTGGGGGCAGAAAATAAAACCTCCAGTATGATTATTACTTCATTTCCTGTCTTATAAGAAGTGGTGGACGGTCACATGACATTAAAGTACATTTATCAGACAGCCAGTTACTTCTTCACAGATTAAGATTTCACTTAAAAAGCATGTGATAAACTTTTCCATACAATGCATAGTTAAAGATTAAATCAGTGTTTCCTTCTCAAACTTTTTGGCTTTTGACCTCTTAAAAAAGTAGTAAAGTAGTGTCTATGTTGGGGCCCGTTGTTAGATGTTTAATGAAGATTTTCCTTCTAGATTACTTAGATGGTTTCATTTAAAATAACTGATTAAGGCCCAAAGAATTTAAAGTATCTAATACATCACAAAAAAAACAAATATCAGAGAAAGGGCCAAAAAATGAATATAGATTTGTGTATTTTTTTTCTTTTCTCTTATCCCCATTAATCTTTTCACGACCCCTCAGATTTATTTGTGATCCTTTGAAGGGGGTCTGACCCTGCTGGGAACCATTGGACAAAACTACCTAACTGGACCTAAAGTAGATAAACAAGTTCCACCTCGACCAACTATGACAATAAAACACTTCTTACATATTGATGCATTGTATTATCAATCTAGCAATGAAATATGTAATAATATAGCAGTTACAGAGTCCATTTTTCAGCAAAATGAGTATTTTTACTTTTTGCTGTAATACTTGTGTACTTTTACTTACAGTACCCCACCACTTGTAAGTACATGTATCAGTTTGAGCCTATACAGTGAAGGGAGGGGCTGTAACCTGCTTTAAAAACTGATATCTCTGTTTCAGCTTCTTGTGCCTTGAGGTCCAACACCAGTTGTAATGAATGTCTGCAGAATGTGACAGTAAGTCTCCTAAAATCCAGAAAGACAAATACTGTAACTGTCTTCAGTTCAGTTAGAGAAGTGTTGCCATAAATACCAAAGATAAGATAATCTGTGTTTGTGTTTGTTGCAGTGTTTGTGGTGTATACCAACCAAACAATGCATCGACTACCCGGTGAGGAACATCCTGCCCCGCAAGAGTTTGTGTCCATTAAATGATGCACGATGGGGGCTGTGTTGGGGTAAGACTGACCAAACTTTACTCCTCATTAATGATAAATATGTGTGTAACCTGCAAGCGTTTTTGATTTTGGGGTTTGATATTTGGGATGTGTGTGGGACAGAGTCCAAGCGGAAGACATTGTTCAGTGTACGAAAGAGCTGAAACTGTTAATTAATTAATTAATTGACTAGTCAATTGACAGAAAGTTATGTGGCAACCACTTAGATAAGCAATTAATCATTTGATCACTGCTTTTCTCTGTCTTATTTGGCCATAAACTTAATATTTTTTTGGTTTTGGACTGTTGGTCAGACAAAACAAGCAATTTGAAGAAGTCACCTTGGAATTTGGGAATTTTTGACTCTCTGACACTTTACAGGTTAAACAATTAATAGAACTATTTGGCAGATTAATTGATAATGAACATCATAATTGGTTGCAACTCTGGTGTTTGACTTTCCTCAGATAAAGAAATTTGTTGTTGACCAATATCGATTAATTGACTGAATGATGATTTAATGACTGGTTGCTTATTCTCCTTAGAAGAACGATAATAAAGTTCTCACTAAAATTTTACAACCCACCGACACCCCAAGTAGCTGCTGAGGGCAGCCAAAGTAGTGTGTATTTTAATAAGATTTTCACATGAGAAGGTGATTTTCACTGCTTGTTTTTCTCTGTGTGTCTGCTTTTGATTTCCAGTAAACTTCCAGATTTTGATTATCACCATGTCCGTGCTGGCCGGCATCGTCTTCATCGCCATTCTTGTTTGCTGCTGCTGCTGCTGCAAGTGTGAAAGAATTGGGTAAGCATTAAGTCACATGAAGTGTTGGTTGTGAAATCGGGTTCAACATGGAAGGGGAGGAGGGATGAGCAACACAATAGGTTGTTATTCTGCAAGGCTGATACCGCCGTCTCCAAAGCCCTGCCAGAGTCTGTGGCCGCAGTTTAGCTCTGAAAATAACTTTTCTCTTTCCATCAAGATGCCTCGTCTAAAAACTAGTAAATAACGGCTGTTGTGTGAAGAGGAAATGGTGATATTCATGGTCAGATTATCAGACTGATTAGTTTTGCCATGATGATAGCTTTAGAAAAAAACATGTAATGAAACATGAAACATGTAAACTGTAATAAATACATATTGTTATATTCAAGAAACAAGAGACAAGATGCAGAGGTGGAGCGACAAACCCGTGCGAGGAAGTCCCGTCAAAAAGTGAAGTAAGTGGCTGTTGAGTAGAAGTCTGATAGTAACAAAATTAACTATTTACTCAAAAATACAAACTAGTTTATGCCTCTGTCATTATAACAATATCCATCAAAGAACATAAGACATCAGCGTGTTGATCAGCTGCAACGATTATTTGATTAATCGATTAGTCAATCAACAGAAAATTAATTGCAGACTATTTTGAAAATTGATTTTTTAAAAGAAAAATAAGACAAAATTCTCTGGTTCCAGCCTCTTAAATGAATATAATATAATATGAATGAATATTTTCTGGTTTATTTCAATGATAGATAGATAGTAAACTAAATATCTTTGGATTGTTGACTGATGGCTGAGACAAAACAAGACATTTGAGAACGTCATCTTGGGCTTTGGGATTTTACAGACCAAACAACTGATGGATTAATTGAGAAAATAATCGACAGATTAATTGATAATGAAAATAATTGTTATAGGATAAACATTCATTAAGATAAATGTTGAACTTTTTGTTTGTCAAAAAGGATTTGGTCTGAAGTATGTTGATACTGAAGTCTGAAAAGATGTTTATATCAGCACATGTCCACTGTTTGACATCACTTGGCCTTTAAAAAATGTGAAATAGGGTGTGCAGGTACCATCCACATATTACAGCAATAGTTTGTTTTAATTCATAGGTGAGAATTCAGATAAACAGACACTGCAGGTGTGAGTGCGGCCAGTATTCTCTGTTTGTCTGACAATTTGTCTTCTGCTCAAACAGGAGAAAAGAAATGCAGCTGAGACATGATGAAATCAGGCAGAAATATGGTGAGACACATCTCTTGTTTGTGTGGTTTGAGTGGGTTAATACATGTAAATTTGGAAAGATGGAATATCAAATATATGTCTATGCTTAGTTTGCTCGCACAGTAATACAACAGCAGCATAATGAGTAAAAATCCTAATAGGGGAAAAATAACCCTCATATTTGAGCAGGTGATGTGCAAAAAGGGAGACAACTGAAAACAATCAGAGAAAATCAACACAAACAACAACAAACCCTGTAGCGCCATCTGCTGGAGAGAAACAACACTGTACATACCTGAAGTAGAATTTTGTTTAATGTGTTTAACTCACAATTTCAAATGCATTCAACCAGTTTACACAGCTCATCTGCATATATAAAATTCCTGATTGTTCAGAGTGAAATGTCTGTAGCTGTACTGTAATGGTTACAATACATTGTTCTCCATTGCTCTCTTTAGGTCTGGCCAAGGATAACCCATACTCTCGTATGGACACTAATTAAGAAGAACCCCAGCGATGATTTCCTCTAAAAAAAATGCCTTTTGATGATCTTATTGATGCCAGTAACATTAAGATACAGCTTATCATTGGGATAGGCTGTACAAGTAGCATGTGATAAACTGTGATTATCTGATTTGATTTTATTGTTTCAGTGCTTTCAAAAAAAAAAAAAAAATGTCACCAAGATGTTCTGAAATCATTTTGACTGAGTGTGCACTATATTTCAAACATGGTCTCATATGTTATTTCATAATTGTATAAATTTTTTGTGGAGATATTAGTTTTACATTTCTCATGCATTAATTTTAATGCAAATCACTTGAGTAAAATCTACTCAGTTAACCTGTAATGGAAACTAGATGTAAGGGCAAACCTGTCAAAACATGTTATCCACCATGACATGCAAACACTCCTACATGAATTAATTCTGCATGAAATGCAGTACTGTAAAAGTTCTGCATCTCCACAGCAGATCAGTGTTTGTGTTGCTTCTTTTATAACCAGCTGTTTTGTTTTCATACTGTGTTTGAAATACACACCATTTTACCGATGTCTATATTACAACATTTATTTTTATATCAAAAGTTCATTTGTAACATGCATGTAACACATTTTTACATGGTTAATAAATGTCTGTACTGTTCCAGAACATTCTTTTTCTTTAAGAGCAGAGTTGTGGGATCTTGGATTACATAATTACATAATTACATTATTATGTGAAATGTTTTTGTGCACAAGATTATGGACCATACATTTCAAAATTAAATGAATAAGAAATGTTTTTTGGGACTTGCATTTTTTTATTTTGCATTATAACAAGATCAAATTTCATCTGCATAAATCCATTTCCAAATTCACAACGTCCCATATTTCCCATCTCCACCCAAACGCAGAAACAAAGTAGAATTTTCAGGAAGGAAAGGGAAAAAAGAAACACTACAATACTGAAAGAAAAGTATAAACGCACAAATCCACCTCATCATTTCAACAGCTTGAGGAAGTATTTTCCTGCCGTATTCACACAGCTTATATTACAAGCTTTCTAATGCAGAAACACTTCCTAACTCTGTCAGCTAATTGTGAAAGCAGGGACGTCAGGCGTCACCCAGTTCCTGAGAACCGTTATTGCAGTCTGGCATGGCCCTCCAGTGAAACCTGTGAAATCCACAACATATCTGTGAATGATCAACCAAAACTGTTGATTTTGGAACATATCCACAGGGAGTGTACCCTCATCTCCCCTATATTTCCGGCAGGCAACAGAATTAAAAACGAGTCTAAATGATCTACTAGGTGATACAAAAAGAGGGACTTTGACACTAAAAAGACTGTAATGTTGAAAGATATCTACTTGATTTGACTCATTTTGATGAATGAAGTTCCATATTAGCTTCAGATAAACTTTTAAATACATTTTAGCACAGAAAGAGGCTTGTGTCCCCCATCACTTACATTGTAAGTGCATTATGGAGGGATCTTCTAATGGTCAGTATTAACAGGAGGAATGATTAATGCAAGAAAAACATGTTTCAATGTTCATTTGGGCACCAGACTATTATTTTAAGACAGACTTGAAAAACTGTGAACCCGTCCTTTAACTGTGAGCTGTAATTAAAATATTTGACAACATTTGAAAAGTGAAATATTGATTGATTGATTCTATTATTATTACAGAGATAATATATTCTCAGAAAAATGCATTCACCATCATGCCTCTGGTTGCTTGGTTTGTTGGGTTTCTGGGACTCATTGCAAGGGTTAATTTTAGTTATTTAATTATTTGGATCCTTAAAACAAAAGTTCTTACCTTCTTAGTTTCTTTCTCAAAGGTTTCTTTGCAGAAGGGCCCTTTTGTTTCACCTATCTCACGGGGATGCGCAAATTAGCTTGCGCGCTCACGTATCCGCGGCCCCGAGGAAAATGGAACACGTGACCACTTTGGTCGAATTACATTTTAAATTTCAGTGCGCGCTCCCGGTCCAAACGACAGAGCCGACGGGACAGATAACCCGCGCAGTGTTAGCAGTCTGTCTCCACGTTATTAATAAAACCCGCAGGATGTCCGAAGAAAAGCCAAAGGTCAGTACTTGTGTTTCTTCTGAGGAGCATCGTGTTTACCGTTTAGCTCTGGTGATGCCAGTCGCAAGTTAACGTTAGCACGTAATGCTAAGCTACCAGCTTCCAGGCTACAGATGGCGCATTTGAGCGGGCAGAAAACAAAGGTTGACCAAATTTGCGGATCTTTTGGCTTTTATGCGCACACGCTGCGTTTGCACTGTTCATCTAATACAAAGAGCCACTGCTTCTTCGTGCTGGTCTGCTGTTTAAAGTATGTGAGCTTGTGTTGGTGTCAGAGAAATACAAGTGAAATGAGTGATTTGTGCGTTTCCTTTCATTTGCGCCATTGTGGCTTTCTGCGCCAGTTTGTACATGGGCTAGCATGCTATGCTAACCAACGGGAAAACCGAATAAGCGTTTAGTACGTTATGTGCGGTGTTTTGGATGCTGCAGCCTGCTTTCAAAACGAAGCTACTCGTCTTAAAGGTTGCTAATTTAGCCGGCTAGTTGAGTTAGCTGTTGGCTAGCGTTTGAGTGTGCTCGGTTACCGGTTTGTCGCTGCTGATGACGGCTGTGTTTGTTGCAGGAAGGCGTGAAGACGGAGAACGACCACATTAACCTCAAGGTAGCCGGTCAGGATGGGTCGGTCGTACAGTTCAAAATCAAAAGACACACTCCGCTCAGCAAACTCATGAAGGCATACTGCGAAAGACAGGTAAGTTCATCCTAAAAGACTGCAACTTAACTTTCCACTCTCTGTCACCTCCAGCTAATTTTAACATCTGTATTAACTGTGGGCTTTGTTTACATCTCTGACTGGATGCAAAAAGCTCACTGAAATGTTGCACCTGTGTTTTCTGTCTTTTTTACAGGGATTGTCAATCCGTCAGATAAGGTTTAGGTTTGATGGACAGCCAATTAATGAAACAGACACACCTGCACAGGTTGGTGACGACTCAAATTTCCCAACATGCTTTTCTTAAGGCCCACCCAGTCCAGTCATGTAGAGAATTTTTGTGTGGGATCATCATTGAGTCATATCAAGTTTTTAATTCTAAGCATTAACATGTCTTAGCACATAAATAGACTTCTTTAGGAAGTGTGTTTAAGTCAGGGCTGGAGATAAAGAAAATTATATAATTTCTCTACCTTATACTATATGTTTGGTGCCTATGCTGCTCTTTAGCTGTGCAATGGAGAGTAGATGTGCTATATTACATGAACATGGTGGGAAATGATGGAAAGTGTTTTCCATAACAAAAATTTAAAAATATTTTCACACCACATAGTCATGAAATGTATATCCTGTGATAAATTGCCATATTATGCAGGTATTTTACTGGTTGTGGAATTACAGAAATGAGAATTGACAAACTGATATTTTCTAGGCTTCAGACAACTAAACTGCTGGAGTAAAAGTGAAATAGAGCATGCCAGGCGTATTAACAGGCTGTGTTTGTTGTGTTTTCTTTGCTGTAGACAAAACATTACATACTTGTTTCATTTTATGTCGCAGAATACTTTCAGCACTATTTTGCCTTCCCCCAAAGAGTCAAGCTCATTTTTTTCATTATTTACTTAACTATTTGTGTTACTTTTCATGTGAACAATCAAGCAAAACTGTGAATGCCTTCCTGTCTGAAAATGTGCACCATTATCCCCATATTTAAACAATATTGTATCTTCCCCCCCTTTCAATGGCGGTCGACCTTACACTTGACATTCAAGTGCAAATACTTTTGATTTTCGACGAGGTCAAACAACATTGTGCAAACTTCTTTTGGTGTATAACCCGACCCTTATACTGCATCCTTTCCTGACTTGGATCATCACAACCCTCAGGAATGAACAATGTTTCGTCATAGTATGTACCTAAACACTGTTACGGTTAAATCTTTGCAATGTCCAGGTTGTTTCAGACTTTTGACAGTGAAATCAGAGACAGTTTATCACTGTTTAAACCTCATCACATGTTGCCTTAAGAATCATTTAACCCTTGCATACTGATCACAGCATCCCCTCATAATTAGTCTTTATACCAAATTTCTGAACCACAAATCTATTTTTCATTCATTATCAGTCATTAGTAATTGGGTGATTAATCTTAAATGGAGCTTGCAGAGAGAGCACATTCTTTGGGTTTTACACAATTTGTTTATGGAGAAAAAAACATTAAAAATCACACTGTATTCTGGTCTCATGTTACCTGAAACAGGGGAACATGATTTCAATTAGTTTTATTGAATGTGAAGAATGTAATAACAATTTTGAACAGTGATTTTTGAATAAATATGGTCAAATTTAACCAAGAGTACTCTATGTACAAAAATCTATATCAGATGCAAAAAAAAAGTTTCCATTTTTTATATATTCTGGATCTCTTTAGGAAAAGTCATAAAATTTCAGGCCAAAAAAAATGCATTCAGGCTGTTTTTACTGCTCTCAAATGTAAAAAAGGGTCAAATTTGACATTAACAGTATGTAAGGTTAAACAGAGCACATCAGTCATACTCCATATGTTTGCTCTGGCATAAGAACAGTTTCAAATGATCACTAAATATGTTGTAACTGGATAAGGAAAACGCATGTTAATGGTCTTCAGTGAACTCCCAGAACACATTGAGATCAGAATGCGGATCAGCCAAACCACATCAGGAGGTGGTCTCTACAACGGTGGTCTCACATCGTGATCGGAGCTCAGTCACGTGTAAATGCAATCCATATTGCTTGACCACATTCTTAAAATCCAACGAAAAAAAGGTCAACTCAGCCTCTTCTGCCAGCTCAAACCAACCTGGCGAAACCTACAAATGGTATCAGTGGCTACAGTATCTAAAAATGTCAAAATACAAACAAAAAATTAGAAATCTGACCAGACATTCAATGTTAGGTTTGAGTAAATAGTTTTTGATACTCTCACTACAGACACACTTTGGTTGGTACCAAAAACTATTGAAGCAACTTGAGAATAAATATGTGAAAATATGCAGTAGAAAAAAAATAAATATCCTCTGTGTTGTTGAATGACTGATGTGTGAATGTGTTTGCCTCTACAGCTGGAGATGGAGGATGAAGACACTATTGACGTATTTCAACAACAGACGGGAGGAGCCTATTCTTAAGTGGAATGTGGACTTAACTCTCAGAAGAGCATCCACACCATTTTTTTTTTCATGTTGTAATTGTTTATTGCTGTTTTTACTTATTTCTTTTTTTTCCCCCCATTCTGCTTGTCTCAACGTCAGGCTTTTCACAACATAAAAAGACAGGAGCGTTTTTTCATTGGGGGCCAAATCTTAACATTGAGATGCAGGGTCATTTAAAAAAAATAAACAAACAAACAAAACAGTTATATTCACATAAATAGAAATCGTCCAAGGCAGGGACACTTCTCAAACTAGATATGGCTTGAAATGGAAAAACTCAATGTTCTTTTGATGTCCTCCTGCATGTCTCTAACAATAAGCTGAACTACATGCCAAAATTCTTTTTATTTTTATTTTTATTTTTATGTTTTCCAGATTGTTATAAGCATTTAAATTCAGGATATGGGCTCAAATATTTTAAGTCATGTACGTGATAGGACTGCTTTTGGAGGAACATTTCTGGATGGGAAGGAGCGGTTATTCTGTCCATAAGTGGGAGAGATTTATTTCTCATGTAACACTTTTTTAGTAGTTGTGTTTTTTTGTTTTTTTTTTAGGAATATTCAAAATAATTTGATGTATCCATGCCCATTTTACCTTGAGCATTTGCTAAGAAAAATGCTTGTTTACCTCAGTACTGTTGCCCTCAATGCAGATTTAACTGAATGGTAAATAAAGTACAGTAATGTTGCTGGACCAAAAATGCTAAATGAACAGTGTTCTTTTAATAAAATGGTTTGGTTAATATATAAAATGTAGATGTAAAAGGCTGCTGTACAACAGTGGTCTTTGTCATCACACTACAGGAGAACCGTTCTCTTAGCATGTCGATTCAATAGTTTCCAACCTTTTTAAAATATAAACACATCACCTTTTTATCAGTCCAGAAACAGTATGTCTCATCTAAAGTTATATTTCAGTCAGTGTATCAATATTCAATCAATTCTGAATTGCCAATTTGAATACATTTGTCCAAAATCTAACAAACATTCTCAACACATGCTCGGTTTGTTTTGACTCTTGTGTATTGGTAGCAGTCTTGTTTTACAAGAATGTCCACCTTCATTTTTAAAAGTTGACATGTGTTAGATTTGGAGGGTGACATTGTCAGGTATTCCACAACTTTTTGATTTGTACATTATTTGGTGTCCCTATACTGTATACAATAAATATAGTTTGATACTCAGCCTCTTGAATTATATGTAGAGTTTTACAGTATTTGTTTGGACCTACTATAAAATGGATATTTCAGCTGCTACAACTTCACATGAAATATTCAAATCTTGGGAACATGCAGGCAATAAAAGACCTTGGCTAAAGGGAGGGCTGCCGACTGTTGAAATGGTCTTTATTATCTCATTTCACCAGAAGTGTAAATAAATATTCTGGCCACCAATATATATATGCAGAAAATATAAGACTTGTTTACCTGTGTGAAGCCCTTAGTTTGTCCAATCCTATACTCATGTTTATCTGTTAGTCTCGATTCAAAAAATCAGTGGAATTGAGCCTGAAATATCGGAGAAAGATTAATGTTTACAATAAAGCAGCCTGATCCAGAGAAGGCAGTACAGTCTTCACACATTAGAGGGCACCATTGTTCTGAACATTCAATAGATCACTGTTCTCTGATATCTGCATGTCTGCACTCGGATGAATTACTGCAGCCCTTAAATTCAAACACAAAGACACATTTGTTGCTCCAGTCGAGGCTTGTGAAGGCCATAACTTCACGAGCCTCCTCTTACTTGAGAGAACTTCATTTCACAGATGTTACTGAACTGAGCGGCCAAATGAACTCCCTGTGAGGCTCCTCGCACAGCGGGCTGATTGTGCTGCCTTTATTTTTGGCGTCTCCTTTGCATTTTATATTTCCTCGTGGAGATATCTGAAGTCTCACATACTTCCGTAGACCTCTTGGAGATGCAGCTGCAAGGTGCCCCCTCCACCCATACATTCACTCCTCCTTTTATTGATACTGGAATATATATAATGGTTGGTGAGATGCAGCATCATGAAAGCAGAGCTGTTGAATTGCACCAGTTGACCTGAGAAAATCACCATTTTGAGGGAAAGTTTGTTTTATTTTGTCTTCAGGGTGCCACTCTGCCAAAAAGGCTACAAATATACTAATGAAGCCACTGAGAAAACATTGAATATATAACCCAACGCTCACATTAACACTAATAAACAAGATTCCCATCAATTAATTCAAATCCCTTTTTTTCATTCTGGCTGTGTTGTGTCACCATCAGTGTCAGGACACTTGTGAGGCAGCAGAGACACTTTGTATTATTGTTTTAAAGCTCACTCATTGTCTAGCTTATGTCACATGCTGCTCCGCTGAACACGTACAGTAAGGACCATTTGTTTTATTATTGTGACAAGATAATAGATGGATTATTGAGTCCAGCTACACTGTTACTAACATGTATTTGGAATAAAAAGGGGACGATTATTTTCACTTTAATGTACATCCAAGACTAAACTTTTACCAGAAGATATGTGCACATTAAACCTACATTACTCATTAGGTTCATGTTTATTTTTAATCTTTATACACTTTCTTGAATCAATAATAGTTGAATAACATTTTAAAGACTCCATATAATATTGAGTGTGCTCTACATTGGTCCATCATAGCTTAATATTGTATAAAACAAATCAAAATACTGCTGCTATGCATTTGTATTTGTTGGGCTGAACTCTGGTCCTTATTTATATATATCAATGGACAACTGTAAAAATAAAGAAATATAATAATCTGAATAAACTGAAACAATTACTAAAAAATGCACAAAAAAGGGAAAAAGGGCATTAAAAGGTCAAATAAAACAATACAGAAGTGCACCAGAATGAACAGCATCGTCTAAGTAAATAAAATCCAATAAGTGGATAAGCATGTAGTTCACAATACGGGGGAGGGGTCCTCAGGCAGAGCAAATCAACTTAACTTGGAACACGCAATGATCGTATGAGGTCAGTCAGCTGTGTTTTGCATCCTCAATGTGTCCAGCCAGCTAACCTCAGATGTGACATACTCCCCTATTGAATCAGACCAGCAGCCTGAATAAAACCACTGTGCATCTGGAGAACCTCTGGATCGTCTCCAGAGTGCTGCATGCTGATGTCACCCTCTTGTGTGTCCCCACCCTGTCGGCAGATCAGATTTCATCCCGACGCATGTTGAAGATCTTGAGGGGAGAAAAACATGTTAGGAACCGTGTTATCGTAAAATTGTTGTAATTGTTCACTTTTTAAAGGCTCCCCCTCCGGACATGTTTTCAGACATAAAACATTCACTTCTTCGCCCCCGTTGAAATGTGCACTGAATGCTTTGAGTTCTCAAATCACACTTGATTAAGTCGCACACTGGACCACGACTGGCTCCAAACTAGTTGTGAGGTCACAAATCACGCTTGTATGTGCGCATTTTAAACTGAGATTTAAGGTGAAACTTTCCTTCTTCTGCACATAAATCATGTGTGAAGCTCAAACATCCAACTGTGGGAACAAAAATCAAAACACACTTTTGACTTAAAATAGAAGTGAACAAAGGTAGTGAAACCACTGTTGAGTGTGCAGGGATTTTGGGTAGTTTTAAAGGGACTGCTCTCACTCAGTTCTAGTCAGGACCAAAGATGTATTTGCTAAAGGTTTTGTCACCAAGTATCTTTGTCTGAAGAGATATGCTATAATGTATTATACTGCTACATGAGACAAAAGAAAGAGGCTGAAAAAGTGAAACTAATCACAATAGGCCCTGTTCACAGCAGATATATTGACTCATCATAGGAAATATAGTAATATATAGTAATATATTAAACAGGGAGCTAAGTTAAATATGATGTCCAAGTTGTGATGTATTGACTGAGGAAGCTGGTGTGCTGACTTACAGGCTAATTAGGAGAATATTGTTAATATGATGGTCAGTCTGGTTAACCTCAAGCATGTGATAGAGGCTCATGTGTGAATGTTTTCCTTGTGTCTGAATGTTACAGACACAAGTGACACAGTTATGTACTTGTAACTCTTTCACAGCAAACATTTGGACACATCACATCACATTTAATCACATTTCCCTTTGGACTAAATAAAGTATTTATCTATCTATCTATTGTGCATGCTGTATCATAACTTGGACATACTGGGACACTTAAATGGAGCAAAACCATCTTTTACACTTGTGCTTTACCTACTATGACAAGTCAAAACGTCTACAGATGAGTGTCTGTAAGGCAAAGAATCAATTCTGCCTGGATGGAGATATTTTAACGATGCAATAATGAGTGAGCTCAGTTAATCAAGTTATGATTTGTTGACTGGAGCTGCTGGTTCACTTCAGATGCTATTTCTGGCTTATTATTGAATGTTTTTCTAATGATGACTGACACAAACCTTACATTTCCCACTGTAGGGTCGCAACGAACGAGTATTTTCATTACAGATCAATCTGCTTATCAGTTTGTTGATTAACTGATTAATTGTTTAGTTTATTGAAAGTCACAAAATAGTGAAAAAAAGGTGACGCCTTCAAATAGCTTCCAATAGTCTAAAACCCAAAGATATGAAGTTTAATACCACGTATGATAAAGAAAAGCAGCAAATCTTCACAATAAAGAAAGTGGAAACAACGAATGTTTGGCAGTTTTACTAGAAAAAATGAAATGAAAACTGTTATCCAAATAGTTTCCAATTAATTTTCAGTCAGTCCACTAATGGATTAATGGATTAGTTGATTCAGCTCTATTCCAGTGTGGAGAAGGATAAGCTAAGTTATTGAGTCATGATATGAAACTCGGTTTCTGAACAGAATATTGTTTTTTTTTTTAAACATCCAGTAGCACTGAATGGATAAATCACTATGTAAATGGCCTCTTGAACAAACACTTTAACCAAAGCCTATGTGTACATAAACAGGAAAAACATACTAAGAGGAAATAATGGATTCACTTTTCATTCATTCAACCTTTATTTATACTCAAGAGATCATTGAGGGGCAACCCGACATCAAGTCAATTACAAAAGTCAAGAAGAGGAAAAACAGCAAAGACATACTAACAGAGAAAAGGATAATACCACAATAAGCTAATAAAAAGCCTTAAAACTTTCCAATTAGGGCAGATCATTTGATAAACAAGTTAAAAATAATGAAAATGTAGATTTAAGGTTTAAGATCAAGTTTCTAAAATGTCCAAAAGGTTTAAGTGTGTTGACTTTACAGAGCTCCTTTAATCAATCCTCAGCTGCCTGCGGGGGTCCTCTACTCAGGGGCCCCTGAGGGGGGTCGCAAGGGACACAAGTTTTCACAATGGACTCAAAGTACCACAATGCAACACAGAAAATATCATCTCCTTGGCTACGGCTTTGGGAGCTACGCCCCAAGAAGTGGGAGGCTTGCCCCTGAAAGGACTCATTGTAGGGAGGGATGAGAGTGTGTGCAGCCGCGGTGCATGTGTGTGTGTGTGTGTAAGTGTGTGTGTGAGTGTGTGCGGACCCCCTCCTCCTTAACTATCCGGTCAGCAGCAGTGGGATTAGTAAAGCCAGCTCCGATCACTCACTACTAACACACGAGAGAGGAGGGGGGGATTGCAAAGCGTGAATCATGCTCATCGTCATTACTACCGACTGGGAGTGGAGCCGAAATTGTGCAAGATACGGATAACAACGAAGGAAGGTCCGTGTGGATCGAGACAAGTTTTTTTTTCCCCCAGGTCTCCTCATTCTGCCGTGAAAATGCCTCATCAGGAGCTCTGGTGCTGCTGCTGCTGCTGCTCCTCGGTCCCTCACATGTGCTTCATGTTGAAGAAGTGACCCAGCACCTGGAAGAAACCTGTACGGAGCAACAAAAAAACCCCAAAAAAACCTCCAACAACGTGCGGATATTTTTCATTTTGTCGCCGTGCGGAGATTTTCCTGAAGTGGACGAGGGAGGGAAGGAGGTGGAGGGTGGTAGTGGTGGTAGTGGTGGTGGCGGTGGTGGTGGTGGGGGGGGAAGAGTTGTACTTGTTGGTGTGAAAGCGCAGCGGAGGAAACATGGGGAACGCAGGGAGCATGGACCAGCACACTGATTTCAGAGGACACAACATGCCTCTGAAACTCCCCATGCCGGAACCAGGTGAACTAGAGGAGAGATTTGCCATCGTCTTGGTAAGCAGTCACAATAAAAACAAAAAAAACGTTTGCATCTGCTTGCTCTTTGTTCCCTCCATGCTCCAGGGTCCTGGGACGGGGACAGCTGTGTGTAGGTTGGACCCCTGTTTGTCCAACACGCCTGGTCCTTTGTTGCTCAGGGAGAAAAAAAAGGGATATTCCGACAAAAAAAAAGAGGCTTGTTTACTTGTGACAGAGGGAGAGATCTGCATCTGTTGCCCTGGAAGAGTACACACTTCAGAGTTTGGGAGACATTTTCTCACAATCTTTTTAATCCTGATCAAAGTTGGAGCAGTTATGTGAGCATATTGAACTCAACAGCAACTCAGTCTTTTACAACTCTTTTACAACTCGTTTGCCTTTGAAGTATCTAAAAATATCAGCCAGCATTTGAACTTTTTTTTTTTTAACTATCATGGTAAAACACATCAAACATCCCATTTTGGCCCCTAAATTCAGGATACTAAATGTTTATCCAGTAGTCTTCTCATTTAGCAGCTTCAATGCTTCTAAATTTCCAAATGTTATCACATGAGACACCTGCAGTCATAACACAGCAAATTATTAGTTTTATGGCTGTCCTTTTTTCTTTTTTTTCCCCAGCTTTTATGAGTGTAGGCTCTAGCTCACTCCTTGAAGCTGTATAAGTGCCCGGCATGCCAGGTCCTTTTGAAACATCTGTCACATCATAAAGTGTCAACATGCAACGGCTGTCGACAATTATGCTACCTGTAAAATGAACGTTAGACTTGCCAGGTGTTTTAGAGAGGTCCTCGAGATTTTGGCTCGGATCAACAGTGCGGAAAAAAAGACAGGATTCGATGCTTGAAGTTATACTTTTATGAATAATATAGAGACACAAAACGGAAGGGAGCTGGCACAAAAATATGCACAAATATACATAAATTATGAGTAAAGTGTTCAAACTGCCATTGCCAGTGTTACAAGCTTATTCAACGTGTTCTCTTGTGCTATAAAACATGATTATGGCTGTTATTGTGAATATAGAATCACCGTTTAAGAGTTTCCGTTGCTCCCCAGTCAGCGAATAAAGGCCTGAATAGAAGAACAGTGAAACAGTGAGGTTCGGCAGTTTGGGGTGAAATTTGAGAGCTGGAAAAATGTGGGTCAAACGTGATTGTCGCCTGGCTTACTGCTCTCATAAACATTAGCTCCTCAGCAAAAGGAATCTGGCTTCAGATAGTAGCTTCTTTATGATTGTAAACTTGTCTTTGAGATGAGGATGAAGTTCAATTTCTTATCTTTTTATAACTTTTTTTTTCTCCTGTTGCACAGATCTATCCTTTTTTTTTAATACGTTTTCAGGTTGGTGGCACAGATCTTTTAGCCTGTAAGCCCATTACAAAAAGCGGATCAAGTGTAGGTGGAAGTCAAATCATTGTGTGTCACAGTTGTGTCGGGGTGTGATTGCTGCTAGTCACAGATGAATCTGAGTCAGCGGCTGGAGGCAGCAGACTTTGGGTTAGATGAGGTTTGACGTCACACCCGCTGAGGGATTTGGGTCTTCTTAATCAGGTCTGATTTTAGAGTCACCTATCTCTGAGCTATCCCCTTACAGCTGGTTTTATAAACACTTTTGAGTGGTAAACGTCAAGGATCAGAGAATGATCAGGATTCAAAAAGTTGCTGGTTTACAGAACTAATTCTCATTATGCTTCCCGGAAATAAAATCTACCTGTCGTAGTCAAGGAACAGGAGAGGATTTCATGGGCTGGCTGTCAGGAAAGCCTATTCTCATAGCATGTTAGGAACTCCCCCACTCCCTCCCTTCCTCCTCCCCGCTGCCAGCTCTTGGATGGAAGCCCTCTAGCATTAGAAGAATTTAGTACCATAATCACAGCATTTAGCGTTATTTACTGCCAGTTAAACCCTAACGTCTCTCAGCCGTGCCTGATAGCAGTTAGCTCCATTGATTGGCTGAGTGATTGGCTCCGTGGCCCTGTTCGCACCTGGCATTAACATGCATCTCGGGTGATCCGATCACAAGTACGTCAGTTCACACCTGGTATTAGAATGTGTCTCTATGTGCAGCTCGAGTGACCACTTGTGATCGGATCTCACTTCCCCACTCTATATGCAAATAAACACGTACATCGCTTCCGTCGGCAAAGACCAAATGTGTTGTTGTTTTTAACTGGCGAGAGGCAATTTGTATGTTCTGGGCTACTGTAGAAACATGGTGGTGCAACATGGTGGCCTCCGTGGAAGAGGACCCGCTCCCTATGTAGATATAAAGGGCTCATTCTAAAGTAATAAAAACACAACAAGTCTTATTTTCATGGGATTATACACTAATTAAAACATACTTATGAATATTATATTCCATTTCTGCCAAGTCCGCTCCACTAGATGCCTCTAAATCTTACATACTGGTCCTTTTAAAACAGGAAAGAACAAGTTTGCAAAGACCTTGGCACACGGGCAAAATCAAAACTCATCAGCCCAAATGGAAATCAGACAGCGTGTTTTGTGTGTACTCCATCCACAAGAATCCATTTTGTCTGTTGTTGTGGCTACCTCTTCTTCTCGTTTTGCACTTTAATATGACACTGTTAGCACACGTATGAGTATGTGCTTCTGCTCATGTAGAGGATGGCAGTTGAGTAAACGGTCCTTCAGTGTGTCCCAGGACACATTTGTGTACATACTGTTAAAAGAACGTGACCATATGCAGCCAAGACCACCTCCGAATGTGGTCTGAACGATAAGATTTCAATGTGTCAGTGTGGATCATTTTAGCACCAGGTGTGAACAGGGCCTGTGTGTCGCTGGTGACCTCACTTTAGTTTGAACAGCAGATGATTAGGAGGACACCTTGTCATACTTCTTAGCATCCTAACGTGATCATGATTAATCTAAGTGCACTTGGCTACTGATCAACTGTCCTTTCACCTACTCATTAATCATTTTTGATATCATATTGTGAATGAGAAGCTTTACACACAGGGCTTTGATTCAATCTGTTTGGCTGGTGAATCAATTATGTAAAATACAACCAATTTTTGTTTTACAATTCCGTATAATCTAGACAACGCTGTCCTTCTCCTCAATATTTTTGGTGAAAGAGTAGCAGCAGGACTGTTTACTTGCCACTCCTAATAGGTTTGATCAACAGCAAGCCCTGGATCACATTAGGGAACCGTTACTGGATTAAAGGCTTGTGCTGTGTGGGGCCACATTCAAGCACTCGCCTCTCTAAACCCTGGAACCTCTTATCAAGAGGACATGCAGTGTTTGAATTTGGATCCATGCTGTGTGCTGTGAAAGCAGAGCAAATGTAAAATAAGGCGAATTCCTTCAGTAAGAATTTCAGCCTTCATTTACATTTTTACTGGTTTGCTGAGTATTATCTGAAAACTTTCATTGCTTGGCGCCAAAACAATACTTTTCAGGAATGTAAGCATGTTTTTGTTTTAAAATCCCTTTTTTCCCCCCTGTTTTTCCAAATTTTCCAATGTCTGATTGATTCTTTCACTTAAACCAGGAACAGAAATATCTGATCAAAGAATAAATAAACAAGAAGACCTGATCAAGCATTTCATGCCATCTTTGGATACTTGGCAGTTTGCTAATCAATAGATTTTGAGCTATACTCTAAAGTATTGATTGTGGATATCCAGACATAAATACTGGTTGTGTCTGCTCTAGGGCTGCAACTATTGATTATTTTCATTATTGATTAATCTGCAGATTATTTTCTTGACTAATTGAATAATTGTTTTCTCTATAAAAGGTTAGTAAACAGTAAAAAATGCCTGTTATAATTTACCAAAACCCAAAGATATTCAGTTTACTATCATGTATGACAAAGAAGAGCATCAAATCATCTCATCTGAAAGGCTGAAACCAGCAAATTTTGATCATTCATTTTCTGACAGTCGACTAATCGTTGCAGCTCTAATCTCACATAATTCATAATTGCAGCCTGTTTGTTGAAGCCATTAAATCCCAAAAACAGTTTCCATCAACCTGTGAGTTCATCTGTCCCAGTAAACATGAAGAATTTGGCTTTGTTGCGCTATCTGAATTTATTGTGTCTGTGTTCATTACGATTTCTATGAACACATTATATATTAAATTATACTCTGGTGTCGGTTACCTCAGGTCCCCACTAGGAAATAATTTTATTACTTCACTTTGACATTTCCTTGTTTCTTGGATCGTCTTTAAGCAGGGACTGTATTTCATGTCAAGCTATGTTTAATGGTCTAAAGTTAGTATTTAAAGTACAAAAATAACAACAAACTATATAATCAGTCGACATATAGTATGCATATCAAAATAAGTCTGATATCTAAGCTCAGTATCAGCGTTTACTGATCACATACGGTGATCTCGCTGTGTATGATACCATGAAAAACTCAGGGTTTACTGCCAGCTGAGTCGGCAGTTTCTTCTAAATGAAAAGCGCCCATTGAAGCCTCTGTCTCATGAATCCCCGGAGCCACGGGCTGATCTTGGAAATAGGCTAATTGTAATGCAAGGCCTCTGCCATGATAAGAGAGGCTTATTCACATGTGACCTTGGCCGTGAAGTGAGGTGTAATTTAAACCCAAATGCTCGTTGTTTAAAGTCCTGAAGGGAGGTAGATTTACAGGTATTTATTATACTGTTGACAAGTTTTTCAATGAGCATTTCAGTTTAAGGCCTGCTCTTTACTTTAGTATGTCTTGTGAATGTTACTGGTGTTATTTAAGGCTTAGGTTTCCCCACACTGCATCAAGGGTAAAATGTCTCTGTAGTTACTCTTGGAAACATGTTTACAAGCCTGCATGTCTCTTGTGGTTGCCATAGTATCTGTGACATAAGTCCTCAAGAAGAAGAAGATGGCTCGCACATGATGATGAGGCGGTACTAGGGCAGCCCTCTTGATGTTTACTCTGCACAGCACAACACAGTGAGGATACTTTATGGCTGATCATATCAACATCTTGTTAGATCAATTTACCCCGCAGTTATTGTCTAATCAATCCAACATTGTCGTTTAGCCAACCATTAGAGGGTATGAGCAAAGCTTCACAGTGGCATTTTGGTCTCTCGGTCTATAAGTGCATACTGGCTGAAAGCATGTGAAATGACTGCAATCAATCTTTGTGAGTCACATGTGCAGTATGAGCTGGTCTATATGCTTCATGCCGAACCACAGGAAAATGACTGTGTGTAACAGGAATGTAGCTCAGGACTCGTGTCTGCTCCTCTGCCTCAGCTAACCGCAGAGTTGACATCAAATTAAATCGTACCCACATTCAGTTTACCATCCACTTCGCTCTCAGGGTCGGCTGGATATCACAACATCAGAGAAGTTTACAGCCATTATTTGTTTAAATGCCATATGGGGACTATAGGCTTAGCTGTTGTTGTAGCTGCACTTCTCAGTAGTCTGCCCAGATTACATCTAAGCTGCTTTGTTTAAAGGCTGCCGAAGCACCACGAGCTGCTGTTATTTGTGCTGTGAGGCGCTGCATCTGAAATCTACTCCCTAGATTAATCACATGAGTAGCCTTCATGTTCGGCCGAAGTCTAATTTGTCACACCGACAGGTCTGAGCTGGCTGTGCCTTTTTTACCGCACAACCTGAAACCTGGAGGTTTTTCAGCTCTACTGAAGTGAACAGAATTAAGGCTGAAAGTGTATTTAAAGCTGCACTAATCAATATTTTGATATGAATAATGGGTTAAATTACTATGTATAATAAGCAAGGGATCATTCACAGTGACAAATCCACTGTAAATTATCACCCTGCTCTGCAGTTCCTCTCAGCTTGATGGAGCTTTTTTAGCATCTTTCAGCTCGTTGTTTTAGTTTTACGGATGGCAATTACACTGTTTTTGCTCAGAAAGCAGCTTTTTGAATCAAGAACGCTCTTATAAACCTGCTAAACGCTACCTGCTCAGAACCGAACGGCTGACAAACAAAGGTGAAAGGCGAACATATAGTGGAGCATTTTTCGAAGACCAAAATAGAGCTAAAAGGAGAGTAAATACTGAACTTGAGAAACTTTATCTGGTAGGTGTGTAAATAGAAATAGGCAATTGTTTGCTAACGCATTAGCTGTAATAACTTTACATGACAAGCAACCAAAAATACAGATTAATGCTGCTTTAAACATTTGCTTTGTCATTGTTTCAAACATTGTATTGTTGTAGAAAAGATGCACCTTTTTAAAAAATGATTATTTTGTAATTCAATATCTGTATATAAACTCTTATACAAGTATGAGTCAGATTGTTGTCATCCACTTTTTTTCCCGTGTTAGCCAATTTTTAACCCTTGTGCGTAAACAGTGACCCATCCATCTCTGACATTCCTACAAGGGACCCAGGAAATGACTAAGCTAGCCCTCCTAACTTTTCCACGTCGACTCTTCTTCATTAAAAAGCAGAACAATGGGTATTGTCTGAGGAGCAGAGGGTGACCAGTGGCTGAATCCCGTGCAGCAGGCCCGGGCGAACAGAGCTGCTCTTTTATTCTGTGGAGAGCCCAAGACTGAGCCTGGCATTAGACCCAGACCCGGCAGGCTGTGAGAGGCCAACCCACATACTCATATGTGTGTGTACATGCTTGTATATGGGCATGTGTGTGTTTTGAGCCCCGGGATGCTCACCCACCAATTAGCAGTAACAGAGCTGAGCATGAAATGCCTGGGGGAGCGATGAGATCCAGCAGCCATTGCGCTGGCCTTTGCAGAGCCTCGAAGCAGAGCCTGAAGGCATCTCACCTGACTGGTGGAGGGTCAGCTGATTATGTGGAAATGGCTACTGCGGAGGTGAAACCAGTATTGTTGTTCTCAGTGCAGTTCGTTTTGGGGGTGGTTTGTTTTCTACTGGCTGTGTCCAGTACTGACCAAGTAAAACGATACTGAAGAAGGTAAACTAAACCTTTTAGAGGGTTTTCACTATGATCATGTTTAATCATACCTGATAATAACAGTCCCTGACCCTTGTTTGAGTGCTGGATTAATAAGATGAGTCTTTGGAGTGGCTTTATTAGCAAGAGCAGGGGAGCTTTTTTCTTGACACAACTGAAATGCACTGAACGCCAGCTATAAGTAAGAAATAAACTGTTTTGTAAGAAAGAGAAACTTGATGTTAGTCAGAGGAGTTAGCCGTTAGTTCTGGATGCATCCCTGTATTTGAGTATATTTGCTGTAGGTCTTCTTGAGTAAGGAGCAGGTGGAAGATGACAGTTTGGAAAAAGCCCGTTCTGGTTCTTTTATGCTGGTCACAGCCAGTTGCCTGTGTTGTCCAGCAGGACCGACCCGAGGTTCACACAAAAGAGCAGGAGAGTCACAGCTCTGTGGTGAAGTGCACTATGGTCAGGATCTGTCCGGGCTCCAAGGTGGCAGCTGCACTATAAAGCGAAACGGCTTGGCCACAGTGCTGCACAAGAGTGGGTGGATGTTTCTGTTATGAATTGCTGATGCTCGTGGTGTTGCTGCGCTTGATCAGAAACAAAATCTAGAAAATCCTTCACATGTCGGTGTCATTCTGACAAATCGGTGGTGTGTTATGGCTTCAGGGTCAGCTGTATCGTGTGACATTGATGTTGTCGTCACTCTCCTTGAGCTGTTTGGGGTATGTGTATAGTTTGATATCAGGCAGAATCCTCATGGTTTCATCTGTTGATGTAGCCTTTTGGAACTGAATAATGTGGATTTGTGAAGCTTGTGTTAGGGTGGGGACTCGTGGTCTATCAGCTGACATTTTGGAGTTGTTAGTACATGTTGTCCATGTTTGGACTTTTTGCAGCCTTGTACAATATCTACACTGTGTTTTGCTTCTAAATGTAGGAAATGTGCAGACAGAGTCGTAGCATAAGCTGTAACTTGTAGTCTAATATTTTGATTGAAACGGCTCAGCTGTTTATTTAAAGGTACCCTCACTTCTTTTAAAGCTTTTATTCCCTGAATGTTTTTTTTCTTGACATATGCTGGTTTTTGAAACAGCCAAAGTCAAAAAGGCAGGTTTTGTCTGGCAGCGACTTGCCAGAATTAACATCTGCAGAGCAGAATGGGAGGTCCTGTTGCGTTTTGAATGTACTGCAGTGCTTTTTGCCAGGGTTTGATATAAGCCCCATCACATCTCCAGACAATGCAGCTGTCTGTTGTTTCAGGCTTTACTGAACAGAAGATGTACCTCTCGTCCTGGACCCCCCACATGAAACCAAAGACTCATAGTTTAGTGTTTAGATTAGTAATTCCAGTAAAATTCAAATGTCAAATGAGTAGGACTGCAACTATTTTCATTATTGCTCAATATCATTAATATTTTTTCTGTAAAATGGTGAAAATGCCAGTTAAAATTTCCCAGAGTCCAAGTTTACATATTTAAATGTCTTGTTTTGTTCGACCAACAGTCCAAAACTCAGAGATAAGCCCTTTAATGTCGTATATGACAAAAGAAAAACATTAAATCATCACATTCAAGAAGTTTAAACCAGCAAAGTTTTGACATTTTTAATAATAATAATAATAATAATAATAATAAACTTTATTTGTATAGCACCTTTCATAAAAAATGCAGCTCAAAGTGCTTCACAAAAAAATAAACAAAAATAAAAAAATAAAAATAATATATATATATATATATATATATATATATATATATATATACATAGATAGATAAATAAATAATAATAAATAATTGAGAACATTAACAGGAAGAATAAAAGGAGGCAAACAAGAAAAATGAGAGATAAAAAAAAAACTTTTTGCTTTTTGCTTAAAAATATGCTTAACCAAAACTATTATTAGATTCAGATTTGCCGATTAATTTTCTGCCAATTGACAAATTGATTACTCGACAAATCATTGCAGTTTTTTTATTTAGAGTGTCTGTCTATTCAACAGCCATTTTGAGTTTAATAAAAGCACATTCTTAAATTGTTTTCCTACAAAATATAGCAGAAAACAGGATTTATTATGCCAGGAACACAGGTTCAAAGCCATAGGTGAGCAGATTATTTCCCATCCAAATCCTAGAGTAGACTGACTCATCACTCACAATACAGGAAGTCTGGATAGGCTTATAACAGAATTAGGAATTAGGTCAGTAAAACTCTTCAACTTTGGGAGTAAAAATGCAAAAAAAAAAATTAAAATCATGATCAAAAATGCTCAGTGGGTACACTTTGCATCACATTGTACCCATCTGTAGTTTTACTTTTTGTTGATTGAGAACTTTACCAGCTTGTTTTCAAAGTCCAGAGTGTGATATTGTTTTCAAAGTTAGTCAATCACATTCAGGTTAATATGTGTTTGTAGATGATCAAACTACCGTTCAAGCTTTCAAGATTGATTGATCCAGATGCACATTACGATGGCGGGCACCTGCAGTTCACCTCATCAGAGGGAGTGGTTGTGTTGCTCTTTGTTTTTATTTCTCTAGTGTTTTTGAATGTCAGGGAAATCACTGCGGTGAGGTTGCTATGTTTGGGTTTTTTAATCATGCATTTATCTTTAAATGGAGTTGATCCCACAGCTCTGTCAGAGATGTTAGCAGGGCTGCCAAAACTATTTCAGAGGCACAGATAAATCAAAGAAGAGACCAAGCTTGTCGCTCTGGATCAGAGTTGGAAATAAAGAATCACTTTGCTGATGTAAATCATTGGAAGTTGGAAGATTTGGTGTTTTAAGGTTTGGTCATGTAGTGAACACCTCTGCTCTACCTTAGGTGTTAAAGCTGATTACTGTTACTACATGAAATGGTGGAGTATAGTAATTTGATATCTCCAAACACCAGCAGGGCTTGCTGGATAATTTTCCATATCAGTGAAAACAAACAGAAAGCACTAAGCTTTCAGTTTTTGTGTTGACATTTATGTGCGACAAGAGGCCAGACCACGTTTTAAAAAAAATCTTTTCCACTTAAACGGTTCAGAATCTGTAATTATCTCATGTTGCCACGGATAATATTTTTTTATTGTGATGTCTGCTATGTGAAGTTAGAAAATAACCAGAAAATACTTTGAAAGCAGTCTTTAAATAATCCTTTAAAGTTTTATTTTGCACCCTTATGAGATGTTATATTGAATTTTTCCTATTTTTTTCTACTTACTTTACTATTGTATTGTTCTAAGACAAAACTTTTGCTTGTTTAATGTTGTTTTAAAGGGACATTAGTTGGATTGTGGCTTCTAAGTAGGAGGAGGACATGTATTGCACCACAGAAACAATCCATTGTGACATAATGTTGTGCCACGTGAAAACTTTCCCGTAACGTTGGGGGGGAAAAAAAGCCTTCACACAGACATAAAACTTAAAGAGATGCAAACAAAGATTGATATAGTAAATATCCAAAATGAATAAATGTTTTTGTCACAACTTACAAATATAAGATGCTGCATACAAACTTTGCCTGTGAGCGTGTGGTTGCATATGCTGGGATGTTAATAGAAGACAAGGATTAAAAGCTCTACAGGATTATACTTAGCAGCAGTATTAAATTAGTCAGCCTCCTTTTTGGTGAGCTCAAAGATTCAAGCATCCTATTTGTGACTGAGTTCATCCCACTGCCGCCTACTGAAGTAATGAAACTTTTTTTTTTTTCTGTAGGTGTTTTCTTCAAACATTATATAACACATTTCAAGTAAACCGATGATTTCATTCTATAACCCACTGCATTTAAACTCCCTCGAGCTGTTGTTTATGTTTTAGACAAACAACTTTTGTGATTCGTATTATTTGTATGCTGGAACAGGAACGTGGACTCCACCTCAGTCTACACACTTTCGCAACCCAACATCTGGCCTGGCCAGAGCTCCTCTGTGTTCATGTATCACTTGTTTTATTTGGACAGCTTCCTGCTGCTCCAAACCATCTCCATAATGTTTCTGGTATTTGGATAACGTCCAGCTTGAAAGCCATTCTGTATCAAGCCAAATTATTTTACCCACAACGTAAACACTGCACTATATATACATATATACATATATATATATATGCCCACAACACTGCCAAATAAGTGTTACAGAGTTTTTAATGTTTTCCTGAAGCTACATTGACACAGCACCTTGGCTTTAAACTTTTAATATTTTGCACAGAGGAAGTAAAATTGGATTCCTCCCACTCGCAGCTGCTGCACTATCACATTTGATTTCACTGTGTCATTACTCATGTGGTGTTGCTTGTTGCACTTAGTGTTTCTGAAAGTAGTTTGATGACAGTTGGGACGGTGAAGCGAAAATTACACCAATGAGGTGAGATGTGTCACCCAGAATAGCAGGTACACTCTTGTGAGCTTGTGTTGGTGAATGTAAGGTTTCAGTAACACTTTCTCTTACAGTTCCCTTAAATTTATACTAATGTTTGGAAAAATTTCTGAGTAATTTGCAAGTATTTCACTCTTGAATATTAGGACATTTTACAGAAAGCTTCATGTAGTTTGGTACAAATTATGAGATTTGTCAGAAAAAAAGTGTTAAGTTGGTTTAGTTGTTAAGTGCCCACTCATTATATTTGGGTTCATTTGTAGTTGTTCATTTGCAAAAAATTCTGTTTAGTGTGAAGTTTTCTGTGTCAGACGATATATTAACATAGCCTATTAGGCTTTTTCAGTCATTTCCTAAAGTAGCTGCTGTGTAACTGTTTAATTCTAGGATATTTCTTTGACAGGGTTATCTAGTTTGGTAGTATATGGGAGATGTGCTCATTATAGTCTGTATATCTGTATTTTGACACAAAATTACTCCCTGAAAAGTATTTTCTGTCAATTAAAGAAATGTTTTTGCAAATTAACAACTATGTATGAACCCAAATATAATGTGTCAGCATAACATTTTTTTCCCATTTTTTCTTATTTGCATCACTCTCTATGTAAAATGTCTAAAAATTAACCGTTAAATACCTGCAATTAGTATAAAATAAAAGGGCCTGTAAAATAAAGCATTACCAAGGTTTCACACAGTGGCAGGGATAAGTACAGACTGTTAAGTACAGTATCTAAGATTATACATTGCTCGAGTAAATTAATGGAATTTCATTGGAATGTGCTTGTATTGGGCGGAAAAATGAGAAGCCACGCTCCAACGTTTGAACTCACCATTTGGTGGAGCGGCATTCCAGCGAACAGCTTCACAAATATAAACACTACTGTCCCGATGAAGGAGGCTGCTGAGCCGGGGCAGGGGGTCCCGGGGATTACAAAGCTAATCTGAGGACAGACAGGGGACACCTGTGCCCCCACAGAACACTGAGGATTATAGTTGCACGCTGTGCTAATGAGGGGAGGACAGCTCGGTTTGGATAGCACATGCTTCAGAGCCGCCCTACTCCTTTCACCCCGGTGTTGTTGCTCACAGCCTCTATGTTTGACTAGATTTTGAGCTGTATAGTTTGAAGCTGCAGGGCTCCTCCACCTCCCTGCGGGGAAAATCGAAAAGAGAAAGAACCGGAATGTAACATTTACATGCAGTGTGTCACGTACTGTAGTGGCACACCTGGAGAGGTATTTTACACCTCTGAGACTAGCCTGCAGCACTGACCTCATTATAACTGTAAATGCCTTAAAAACATTTAACACCCCTGTGACTGATGAAGCAAGAATTGTGGGGGAACAGCACAGCATCCACTCATTTCCAAAGTATTGAGCAATTTTTCAAATATCTGTTATGACTAGTTGTCAATACATGATGTAGCCAGAGGTTTTCTTGTTGTGGCATGTAGCATGAGTTAGAGGTTGGAACATTGCTTTGAATGATGCAAACTGGGTATTCACAACAGGACGTTATGTGATCTGTTAAGGCCATTAGTTTGATTTAACGATATGATGTAACAGTCTTGATGATTTGGATCATGTAATGCTGGATCTGCTGGCTCAGTCAGACAGATTGGACTTCTTTAGGGTCGTGGTGCATTAGCAGGGAACAAGGTAGAGATGGAAGAAAGAGGAGAGCGTGGGTGTGTCTCGAACTAATTTCAACTCAAGTCTCTGAGGACAAATCAATCCCTGCTCTGAAATATATCTGAGAGGAGGCTGAGAGGCGCTGCACTGCTGACTTTCGTCAGTTTCTGTATCTTGTTGTTGTGTATAACGAGTACATCAGACGAGGTTAACACAGTGAACTTGAGGCAATAAGGGTTGATTTTTGAATCACTAAATTGCATTCAAGAAAGTTTGTTTTTCTTAGCGTGGTAGCATAGTTTTGAGTTTCTTGTTGGAACAGTTAGGCTGCAATGGTGAGCGAATTCACTTTCATCTCCAAGTTTTGACTTTGATTTATATGTTTTTGACCATAAATCACACATCTGCAACTTTATTCCCCCTAAAAACCGCTGTATTTTCTATTCAGCCCTTTGTTGAGTGCACTCAAGTTAAAATTGCCAAAGCACTTACTGTAAAGAGTCAAGTGATAATGTGAAACTCAGGATGTGGAAGTTAAGTGATGTCTAACTACTGTATTGTAATTTTTTTTCCAGCACACTCCGGTTTCCACACTGCAAATCTCCTGATGCGGTGCTTGGTAAACACTATATACTGAGCATGTGCAATATAGTTTTTTAATCATTTATAAGAACAGAAACAACACTGCACAAAGGCAATGAAGCAATGAACACATTAAATGTAATTGTGTATCAATCACAGTAAACTCCAGAGAGGGCTGACATTATAAAAAAATATTCAATCTGCAAGATAAGATAGGAGAAATAACCTACCTGATCATCCAGAAAAGTACAGACTGAACAGGATGGACAGCAAAAGTGTTGTGATTTCAGATTTTCTGTGTGGATTGGTTTGAAGTCTTTTTTTTTTTTTGTCAATGGCCAATGGACAGTTTGCACACTCATGTAGAATCCATTTTCTACCCCATATCTTCTCAGTTTTGTCAACATAGTCTACATCTTTTCACAGCGATACCGAAGTGAAGCAGGCTGCAGGCCTGTCATGTGGGCTGTGTTTGCTTTTCTAGCCAGCTGTGCTGTGAGGGCCGTGCCTCCGCAGACCTCCTGGAAGGTAGCGGGTGGTTGGTGGGCTTTGAGCCAGCTGTCTATTTTTACTCCTTTTTTTATGACTCAAGCTGCTTAATGAAAGGATACATGGACACTAATAAGTTCTGTCTGTATCTGTTATCCTTGAGGCCTGATGTGAGTTAGACATTAACATAAAGTGATATTGGTAGCAACTGTTACATAACTGTATATAAAACCCTTTTTCACCGGTCGGGTATGGCATACTTTAGCCGAGGTCACAGACGTTACTCTGATCTGCTTAGCCCTCAAGCCAGCTGTGTCATTTCAATAAACCACTTTCCTCAACATCAACAGTAATGATACCCTGCTCTGATGGACAGGAGGTGTCGGTGAATGAACCGCCAACCCTGTGATTAGGGAGCAAACCTGAGCAACAGCTGCCCATATTTTTTTAGCACTTTTTGGGGCAGACTATTGCTTTTAAATATTGCAAGAACAGAGACGTCAAAGTAGAAGCAGCCACAGTAAACCGATTAGATGAAGACATGCAAGGGACAGGTGCTCGCTGCCAAACTTTCAACATGTCATCAAGGTTTGCCACGTCTTTTAATTAGCTTTCCTGTCATGGAAACACATATGCAACCATTTGCGCTGGTTGTGATCATGGGTACTCACTGCGTTGCTGGGCATCGCAATCCAGACTGTATGGAAAAACGTTGCAGAGTTTGCATAGAGGTGGTTTTTGGGATCCTGTGTTGTATTAATGTGTCGGCTCGCTCATTCAGAACTGGTCTCTGAACATGAATTAAATCTCATGTCTTGTTAGTGATCTCCAGTTCATTGTTGCTACACATGAACCCAAAGAGAAGACACAAGGCTGAGTGGCAGTTTGTGTTTAAAGATTTACTGCTATTGAGGTTTTAAGGTTGACAGCCTTTAAGTGGTCTGTAACCCACTATACAAACAAATATTTCATGTCGCCCCAGAGTGGTGCTTTTTGTCTGACTTTACAACACGCCAGTTGTAGCATAGTTCATGAAATGCTGAGTAAAGAATTCCTTTTTTTTTTTTTTTTTTCTTTTCTCTCTCTTACTCACACACTCACGCACACAGACACACACTTGCTGGGAAATGTGCAGCAATAACTAATATGGCTTTTTTAATCCAAAAAGGTTAAGGTTTATTATCCATGTGTTTTAGCTAGGTCTTTGTAATTAATTCATGTTGTGCTCCTTTGTGCACCTGAGGCACCACATGGTTTGTTACACAGAACCATCTGAGAAGTCGTCCATGGAAACAGTTTGGAAAAAGGGCAGGCACCTTCAAAAAAAATACTTGGCAGGTTTTTGGATGAACCATCTGTCTATCACGGCTAACTTTTCGCCACTGTTGGTTCGGCCACAAGCACATAACTTGAAGCCTGACAAGATAGATTCTTGCGTGATCTCACGAATCCAGCTGTCTCGCAAGGTAACCTTCACTCAGCAAAGCCAAAAAGTGTAGCCCAGAGTGGGTTTTGTAATGAAAAGTTAGAGTCTAGCCAGTGGTAGAGCTGGATAATAAACTAAATCTAGCGAATTACATATTTTAGAATATAATAATATAATACAAAAATCTTTTTTGTTCATTCCACAATTAATAAGTTGTCTAAATCAGAACTTCTAACAATCAACCCAAAGTCAAGACTAGAAGTACACATTCTTTAATGGACCTTACTGTAAATAATCAGGATAAACATATCAGTATTGAGCCAAAACAGGAAAGGAAATATAATATGTTAATGTTTAAACAGACAGTTGTTGTTAAATTCTTAAACAAGGTTAATGAGTGACATGTTATCGTGAAACAGATTTTAAGTTCTGTCATAAAGTGTTGTCCAGTGTGCTGTCACTTATTAATGACATACTGTAGGAATCATGTTTGGGCTAAAACTCACAGCTTTAGCTTTTTCAAAATGCTTTGAAAGGAATTCACTGACTTGCAGTACAGATGTGTGACAGCTGCTGTGCAGATGAAATGTCAGTTTGGCAGTGTGAAGTTGGCGAGAGACGTCGAGGCGTTGAAACCCCACATTTTCACAGAAAGGAGTCGGTCATCCAGGGCAAAAAAAATTCCACGATTTCCCCCCCTGTTATCTTCATTTTGTTTCTACATGGAGGGAGTTTCCTCTTGCTTGTTCATTGTTTCTTGCAATGTTTGCACCCTGAGACAGTTATGTTCTTGGTGTTTGCTGCTTGTACAACTTAATTATAACCCTTTGCATGATACTTCTGCCCTGTATTATTGAAGCTTCCTAACGTATATTCTTCCCCTCGAAACACTGAAGTCACTTTTGCTATTAAGGGTATAACACCTCCACACAGCTGACGTGAAGATGGAAAGCAGCTGCTGTGGGTGGTGTAGTTATCATGTGATGTGTAGCTTCTCTTTATAGTAGGTTGTACAAAATTGGGCTGTATGTAATTACATCTGTCACTAGATCATTTCAGGCTGTAACTTATGTTTTCCTGTAACATATATATATATATATATATATATGTGAGTGTATATATTATATGGTATTTTTGGCTCTGGACCAATGCCATTACTGAGAAATGTATCAATACATTTATTTTTGTAGAGATGTGATATTTTTGCTTGTGCCTGTCGAATTGCAGTAGCACTTTAATTACTGTAGGATTTACTACTAGGTGAATGTGTATTTGTCAGGGTGGTCTGGCATCAGGTGACCATGGAAAGCTGCCCCACCCTCGTCAACAGCACCCCATTAATAACACAAATGCACACATACACACACATGCACAAACAGTGCAGCCGTAGACGTAGGGTAACCTGACCTCGGTGAGCTGAGTGCCTGTCACAGCTCATTAGCATTGGGGTGAAATGAAGGCTGGTAGAAGTGGTTCTTTGCTTTAGTTGGAGCTTGACCAGACAGGAAGCCCACAGCTCAGTGCACCCACAGCAACTCAGCAAGCACATCCAGACAGCGCGCAGGAGCACAACACCTACATCGAGCTCCGACATCATCACCACAAACCCATTTGTTTCCAGGCCAATACTTCTCCAATATCTAAACATAACAACTTAATGATTTACCTTTAATTCGAGCTCGCAATCCACCAAACGTAGAAGGCTTTGCCTGTTTGCACTTCTGTATATAATACAGAGACTGTTAGTGGTTTTCTGTCATTTAATGTGACCGTCTACTCAGGTGTCAAATTGTGTTTTAATGTGTTTAGGGAAGGAAAACTGGCACTAGTTGTCTGGTTACCCCTTCTGACTCCCAGTTCTCTGCAGTCAGCCGACTGGCAGCATCTGCTGAATACTAATGCAATTTCCTGGCCGCTTTTGTAGGGGCGACTGAGAGTGCATGGCAGGCTACAACCTGTGTTTGTACCAAATAAAACAGTTGTGCTTTAAATTGATTTTGCTGCATCTAAAGACATCATTGAGAGTAAACTGTTATCTTATATATTTTGCAGGTATGATACATTGGTACTCCTGTGCAGGAAATCATTTGATTTTGGGGTAATTGTGTTTAGCAAAGCAAATAGACAGAACCAAGGCAGAGAAGTTTTTTACTTGACCATTTAATGGAATAATCACCGAGCACAAAAGTCTACAAACTAGTAAATCTTCTATCCTCAGTCTTTGTTAGATCTGTTGTTATCAGGATTAACCTCATTTGTACAAATCTGCTGTTATTTACCTTTACATTAGTCTTCCTCTCGGTAGCTGTTAGTAACATTTGTACCAGCTCCTTCCCTGCGCCTTCACAGCAGCTCTCTTTTCTTTAACAAATGTGCTCTTTCAAAATTAAAATGGATGATTGTGTAGATCAATAGCTGAGCCTGATTGTACAATATTGAAAAATAAAGTATTTTTAAAAGCAAGTTGGGGATCGGACTACTCGCTCAGTGTCTGACTCTATCCTGGTATTAATCTGTCATGGAAATGGGCCTGATCCCAAATATTCCTCATCCATCTTTCCCTCGCTCCCCCTGTGAGCGCTGCTGGAAAATCCAGCAGAGGAAAAGTGGAGGCAGAGTGCTGAGCACACACTGATAGATGATCTTGCTCATCAAATCAGGGAGGGGAAAAAGAACCCCTAGCTGAGCAGTAGCAGCACAATGGACACATTTTTCCTTTTTAGCAGTGGAAAACATTCTCACAAAGCCAATTGTAATGTCTTTTTATAAGCGAAAGATGTCTACAGTCAGGAGAGCCACTGCTAAAGGATTGTGCCAACAAGCATAGAAAAACTGCCAAGATGAAGGTTTTGATGTTTGTAGCATTGATTTTACAAAGGCTGATGTTACAGCAGCACACGCCTGCATTGTTTTCCTATTTTTTTAACACAATGTTTTCTGTCTCTGGAATTTTTTTGAGTTTGCCCTGACTGGCTGACATCTCCAGCTGGGCGAAAAATTTTATTTAATTTGTTATGCTGACATATTTGCATGTTATGCACTCCACATACTGTAGGTGGTACGATTAAGTGCTGGTTAATTGTTTCAAGCTTGTCTCATTTACACGAGGGCGGGGTGAGTCACGCTCGTGTTAGAAATTGCCAAACTTTAGATGACTGCAGAGGTGTTGGTACATGAAGCAGATGTTGATGGAGGGAAGTGGTTAAAGCAGGATAAAGAGAGTTGTGTAACAGTTTTTGGACGATTGGGGCTTATTTTCAGACATAGAGTGGATAACCAGCACATGGGTCAGATTAAATTAATCCAGAACCATACACACTCAGGAAATCATTGTGAAAATCATAAAAGAGGAATATCTTATTTACTCTGCAATCTGGACAATAATGAAAGGAAGAAAAATGCCCGTGTTTGAAGGTATAATGCTGACAAATTTTCATAACATCCTCTTGTTCTCAGTATTACAGGGTCACGCTGGGTCGTCAGATTCTCAAATTCAAAGCATTGACTCAGACAACAGAGCTTAGATGTTTCTCCTTTCTCCAACAATATGTTGCAACCCATTTTTAATCAACTCCCACAGCAACTTTTGAAAAGGTGCCTCTGAGCAAGGCACTTAATAGGCACTACACTTGGCAGCTTGCAGTCAGTGTCTGTTAGCGCTGCGTAGTCTGAAAATGAATGATTGACAGTCTAATTTCCTTTATCATTTAATAACACATTGCATATGTCCTCTGCTCACTGCTCATTGGTAGTTTCACAGTTTTCAATCAGCTGGTTTGGGACATCTCTTACATACATTACTGTACAACACATAATGTCACCTTTTCAGTTTCATCTGGGGACCAGTTGCAACAAATGTCTTTGCCTTTGCTTCCTCTCCGTCTCTACTTTCAACCATCAAAAAAATGAGACCTAAAAACAGTGGTCACTCTTGGTTCTTTATCACTATATGTGAACGTTTATGTTTGTCTGTTTATTGGTTATCAGCGTAACTTGAAAACCTATGGGCATTTAGGAAAGATGTGATATTTGTACACTCCTAAGTGCTCCCAAGAGGAAGAAACACATCAGGATCCAATTACGTTAGCTGATATATTAGCCAAAGCACCACACTTTGGCTAGTCATCTTCTAAGTGCAATGTTGAATGTGAAGGTAACGTCCAAGTGGAGAGATTATTAAGCCTGAGAACAGGTCTGCTATCTATTTCTTTGGGTCTTATGTTTAGCTCCAAGTGGTATTACAAAGGTATTAAAAAATTTTAACTATAGCTTTTTAAATTCTGCCAAAGCAGGATGTTAATGAAAAAGATGAAGAAACATGCATCTTTCCGATGATGGACAATTCCCTTAAATTCCCTTTCCTCCTGTGTATGAGCTTTGTTGTTGTTGTTGTTATCTGGGTTGTCAGTTTTTACTGACAAAAAAACAACTCGTGACTGATGATATTTCATTACCCACATCCAATTAACTCTGACCTTTTTTCTCTCTTTCAGAACTCGATGAATCTTCCTCCAGACAAAGCTCGACTGTTACGGCAGTACGACAACGAGAAGAAGTGGGAGCTCATCTGCGATCAGGTGGGCATCAGTCACTCATCTGTGGGACGTGATCTGCTGTAGCTGCTGCACAAGTCACACAAGTCACTGCATAATAACCAGACTGACCCCTCCAAAAAAATTAATTAAGCTTAGATGCATAGTTATCAATCAGCCTCTCATACAATTTAATAAAGTCAACAAAAATGACATAATATATGCTTTTTCTAACCTAGAGAAGGTCTGTCTTACTGCGTGTCATGACCACAGCACCATTGCTCTGTTGCCCTGCCTTTATCCTGTAAGCCTTTCTCTGTTTTTACACACTGCCCTGACTTTCTTGGTCAAGTGGGTTAAGTAGTGCAGCAGGGAGCACGTCAGTTAGCCAGTTAAAGACTCAGCCTGTTATTGGCGTCAGCGCTGCATGTAGGAAATAACAGAGGGTGCACGTTGTGCAGTGAGCTGTGGTCTGAGTGCTCCACTCAGCCCGCAACCTCCGTGCCAGAGAGTTTTCTGCATCCTTGAGCAGAGAAGAAAACGGAGAAGAGATCAAGACCACCACCCACTCAAACGGTATTGATAGCCACTGACCCTGAAGGGAACAGTGCCAGAGAGAGCCCACGGGGCTGCTGACCAGCAGTCAGAGATCCTCTTTCAGTCTGGAGTGGACTCCATGTTCCTCTGTCAGACGTGAAGTGAAAATAGTTGGTTTCCCTTTTCAATGTCAGTGAAGCAGTTTCCAGAAACATTGCCCCATGATATGGATGACAAACATCTTGGCTTCTTGACATTTGAACTGCTTATCTTAAGTATACTCACATAAATCTGTGTTATTCGCCTCTAAAGTGACTGGTATCCACTGCGGGTGTGGAATTGTGTAACTATACAGCATCATAACTTCTGATGGTTGATAATGTGCCAAAAAGTTCATGTTTAAGATGGAAGACTATCCATTTTTCAAAGAACATCGCTAAATTAGCCCCAGCCCCTTGATGTCTTCATTCCTGTCTTGTTTTCCCAACACGCTTATACCCATGACAGCACAGGCGGCTCTGAGAGTTAAGTATTTTCTGTGTCATAGCTACAGTGAATCGCTTAACGTAACCATGGCAACAGTGATGGAGAGAGGCAGAGAAATGGAGATGACAGGTACATCGCTTTGAAAAACAGGCCGTGCAAACGCAGCCAGAGGCTGAAATATTAAAGGTTTTAAAGCAATTATGAGGATTTATGAAATATGGACGATGCTTATGATGTGAGCGCAGGGTTAAAACGTCCACATATAGAGAAAGGAAAAACTAAGAATTCTCAGGGTTCTTTCCTGTCCTAACTTTTTTCTAACCAAGAAAGTTTTCTTGGTTAGAAAATCTGCCATCCCCAACTGGGACTGTTTGCCTCCTCCTCTCTTGAGTCTGTGCTTGACTCCTCAGGTGCGGAGGGCAACGTGCACCTTATCTCTCAAATTTAATCCAAACCACCTCCCCCAGACAAACTTTGTAACTGCCACAGAGCATGTTGGGACATGTTTTTTATGTGCTCCTAACAACAGATGTGTCCTCTGTATAATATAGTCTCTTGCTTCATGTATTGACATGCATCACTCCCATTTGTTTACATGCAACAGGATATATACAGCCCTTGTCAACTCATTTATTATTTTAGATTTTTTATCTTAATTGTTTAGCATCGACTCACTCCAACGGGGTCGAGCCGCCTGTCTGCCTGTCGCTGTCAGCTGTGTCCATGAGAGTCAGCTCTGTTTCCTGACACCACTGTCGTCTTTCCTGTTTTTGCGAGGCAGTCACTCTCTGGCAGTGATAAATATGATGCTGTTGATAACACAGTGCAGCCCAGAACATTTGATCTGAACTGGTTCGTAGGACGTCCTGACCGACCCTGGCGGAAATCAAAAGTGTTTGCAGTTGTTCTGAACAGCTATACTCAAAGGCGGAGTGAATCATAGAGAGAGGGGGGGGGTTATATTGTTTAAATGTGGGAATAAAAGTGACTGAAATGTTCATGTCAGGAATGTAAAAAGAGAGCTAAAAAGACAACTTTATCACCTCTGCACAGCTCGCCAATCGCTGTGGGATGTTGATGGATCGTCTGGTTCCGACATTTAAAGAAATAGTCATAATCTGACGTGGGAAAGGTGTTGGGGAGGGGGTTTCCGAAGCTATTCGACCATCCGATAAGCATATACTGTATATATACCGGCCCCTTCACTAGGGTTAAAGTAATGAAAGTACTCAAGCGAATGGTGCACAGGTGCTACAGAGATCCAGAGCTCAGTTCCCACTAATGAAACTTCCAATTTGTGTGATCCTGTTTGTATTCATACTGTAAGTGGGAGGCAGGTGAGGGATCTTGTCCTTGTCACTGCGCTATCAACTCCTACTGCACATAGGGGGATTGGATCTGGGCAGAATATTGAACCTCTTTTTGGTGAAGCCGACAGTATGCGTTGACTTCGGCGCCACTCACAAAACCATGGAGTTACTTCCAGGATTCACAGTTCTCATTGAGCTGATTCATGCATGTGTGACTTTCCCACAACACTTACCAGCTTTAAGAGCACATATTTCCCATGAGGGAAAAAAATCAAATAACACAGAGAGACAGATTCTTAAAGATGTGCACTTGAGGTTCTTTCATAGTCTGATTTGCACTGAAAATCATAGATGGACTATATAAAACAAAGCGCCAAAGTTGGACTTTCTTGAAGGCCAGTCAGTCATCCAAGCTAATTCCCTAAGTAAGAATATTTATTGACTGTCTTTGCCCACATTGTGTGAAGAGTACATTTCCTCAATGGCACGCTCTTCTGTGTCATTCTCTGCAGTGTGGTACATCGCTAAACAGAACAGAACATTCATGCTGCTGTGGTGTGGCGCTCGGCCTGATCCGAAATACCGTTTTCCCACTCTACACACTGATCCAAATCCAGCACTGATCTCCTGTATTTATATTTACAGCACAATGGTGAGGGATTGCTGGGGCTCAGGTCAGGTTGTCCGTCAGGTTGTCCATTTTATTGCATTTTATCTCCGGCTCATCCTGTCCACCTGTCGAAGTGTCCTTTTAGCAAGACAGTGATGAGTGCTGTCGGTGCGTGAGAATATGTGGATGAGAGGCAGATTGTAAAGCGCTTTGGATAAAAAGCGCTATAAAAATGCAGTCTATTTGACTGTTGAGATGTTAGCTCAGGGCATCCAGTTGCTTCCTGGTTGAACTCAGGACATGTACTACACATACAGCCACACACATTTGGGCACAATCCCCGAGGCAGTTTATGCTTTATACGATATTAAAATGAATGACGATCACTACCACCAGCGAGATCATTTACGTATCCACTAACAGATTTGCAGTTACAGTACAGTTGTCCACACAAAAGCCATTTGAAGAGCAAAACTGTAATTTATCCTGGCATGGACCGAGAAGTAAATCTCAGGCTGAGAAGCAGAGTTATGCCCATCTCCACATCTCCAGGAAGATGTCCAAGAAAAACTGGTTCAACTCATAATTTCAACGGCAGTATAATTTAATTTTCCGTGTGTGTGCAGCGGACTGGTTCATTACACCCAATGTCCGTACATTCATACAAAGCACATGTGACCTCATACAAAGGCTTGTTGTGTCCACTAAAGCAGGCTGGAAATGTGCTTGTGGACTTGTAGGGGTGTGATTCTTCTTTTTATGTTATTGAATGAACAAAATCATAATAAAATCTCAGAACAAGCCTAAAATTAAAGCTAAATCCATAATACTCCTGTTTAACCTTTTACTGTTACCCATAACTGCTGTCTTTGTTACTATAAAAGTTTCAAATGTTTAACAACCTGTCTCTGCTCTGTATTCTCATTCTCCTCCTCCTTCTTTCATCTCAATCTTGCCTCACCGTTTTTGCTTTTTTTTTTTTTGACAGGAGCGATTCCAAGTGAAAAACCCCCCTCACACGTACCTCCAAAAGCTGAGGAGTTATCTAGATCCTGCAGTCACAAGAAAGGTGAGAGCCCTCGCTAACATTTGCTATCCTGTTCCTCTGGCCGGGCTGTTCCACTGCTGCAGTTTTTCCCTTCCCCCCTGACCTTCTATCTCTTGTCCAGGATATCCCTACAGCTGAAGAAAGATTGCATACAGGGCTTCTGGAGGAGACAGCTTGGGAACTTTAGTTACAAAACAGGGGAACAGTGGAGCTTTCTGAGAAAAGAGACAGTTGTTTATCTGAAACGCCCAGGTTTGAGAAACCTCTGCCCAGCTGTATCATTAGGCAAGACACTGAATTCTTACCAACTCTTAATAGTGGTGTTGTTCTGCGGCTCTGATGTCTTTGTCACAAAAAAAAAAAGCATAAATAGAGTCAGTTGAAGGCAGAGGAGAGAGCACTGCAGACAGTTAGAGAGAGAGACAGAGATCCAGTTCACTAATTGCTGCAGTGACATTGCCTTGCAGCATGGCAAGAGCATATAGAAGATATCAGAGCTTTCTTAGCTACACGATAAAAATTATCTTATGTCATCTAAGCAGCCAATTCTGGCAGTGTCCCTGGCTGCTTGGAAGAGAGCAGAGGGGAGTAAGAAAAGGAGATCCAAGTAAAGTATCAGCCAGCTCTCTAGGCTTTGCCCAAAATTAAGTCTTTTTTTTTTCTCTTTTTGCTCTGGTGAGAGAGCAGGAGAGGGGAGTGCAGGGGGACCGGGCTCTGTGATAAACAAATTAACCAATAGACTCTGCCAGAATAACAACAAATCCTTGAATAATTCAATTTGCACTGACGGGAGTTAAAATTTTACATCACAATAAGCCAGCTAGAGCACAGCAGGGATAGATGACTGTAGCAGAGAGTACAACATGGGCACACTTGGAGTTACATATAGACACACAAACTGCTACAAGTCACCACACGCACACACACACACACACATACAAAGTTGCTGAATTACATTTCTCTTCTTGCTTGATTTAATAAAATGTGAAAAAAAGTGTTTAGTCTTGTGTGTGATATGATTCAAACCTGCATTATTGATGTCTAGGACACTGCCTTGTGATCCCTAATGTAATGCCTCATACGTTACACACATGCAGGAGATCTGATAAAAACAGGAAGCGAGAAGAGAGTGACGTGTGATAGTGAAAGCAGACATAACAACATAAAGGTTTCAGTTTATGTCACAGTAGAGATTGTCCCAAGGTTAGAAATGCAGGCTTGTTGACAGCTGGTTTGAATCTCTAGACTGGCTGAAGGATGAATTGTTCCTCCTCCCTCGATCCACACTTACTGCTTAAGTGCCTCTGAGCAGGGCTCTTAACACCCAACCACCCCATATTATAGATATGAGGTAGCTGGCTGCCATTTAGTTTTAGAATTGATTTTAAGATCTACTCATTATGTTTTAAATCACTTTAGGGCTCCAGATTACATCTCTGACTTACTCTCCCCTTATCAACCTCCTGGCTGTGCCTAATGCAATGCTGAGGACTGAAGCAGACAAAGCTTTTTCTGTCAGACCAATACTATTATATAGTATATATATATATATATATATTATAGTAAGGCTTTCTAATGATCGTTATTTATTGATTTATTTATGTTTGTTTTTAATGATATATATAGGCGTGAATGTGTCTATATTTGGCATTTTATTCGCATTTATTCTGTCCTTTGTTCCTTTTATGCCTACCCCCATAAACCACTTTGTTATTGCTGGTTTTGATACGTGCTATATAAATAAACTTTTGTTTCAGCTCGACATTTTGTAAATTATGCTTATTTGCTTTTTTGCAGAGAGTTAGCTGAGAAGATTGATACCACTCTCATGTCCTTCTGTCTAATATGAAGCTAAAGTCAGAAGCCTGTTAGCTTAGCATAAAGACTGGAAACAGGGAAAAGAAAACAGCTAGCCTGGTGTGTCCAAAGGTAACAAAATCAGACTACCAGCACCTCTAAAGCTCATTAAGTGAAACAATACATCAGCACAAAAGCTGCAGTGTAAAAACAACAAGTTGTGGGCACTTTAAAGGCGCTTGTAGGTGGATTTTGAGAGCTAGGCTAGCTGTTTCCTGCTGTTTCCAGTCTTTATGCTATGCTAAGCTAATGTCTCCTGGATGTAGCTTCATATTTAACAGACAGACATGAGAGTGGTGTCAATCTTCTCATCTAACTCTCGCAATAAAGCATATGTGGGAGTGTTCCTTTTAGAAGATGTTGACGAAGTTTAAAGCTTGGGTGTAAACACTCAACACGCTCCTGGCTGAGGGACTTTAACCAGACGTCACTTTGTTAGTTCGCTCTTCTGCCAGACCTGATATAAGACAAATCTCTCCTTTTTAGATTAAACTCATCTGTGGCTACATCACTAATTGGTTGTTGGATCTATATTAAACCATTCTAGACAAAGCAACCTTTGTGAGACTCAGCCAAGCCTCCCATTGTTTATTTATCATCTTGTTTTTAATGTTTAGTCTCATGGGCTGAAACATGTGGGATTTTGGAAAATCAGCCCTCATTGAGTCGCCGCCTCTGCGTACTCCTTGCCTTGATCAAAAGCTGGACGCAGACAGGGACACAGCAGCTGAATGAGGGAACAAAGTGAGAGGAGAAGGAAGGGGAAAGACTGAATGATTAGAGAGAGGTAGATGAGCGAAAGGTTGAAGGAGAGAAACAGACAAAAAAAAGAAGCACAAGAGAAACATAGAGGAAAAGAAAGAGTTATGGGCTTCTTTCTACATTCCTGCTCCATCCCCCTTTTCTTCAAACTCAAACAATTGCCACTTTGTGCCGCTGTGAGAGAACTGGAGGTCATTGCCTCGGCTTTCCATAGGCAGGCTCCGGTGCATTCCTCTGGGCAGCTCCCAGCCAATAGGCAGCCAAGGAGGAAGAGCTCCAATCCAGCAAGTCCCCAAGAATGTATCAGCCATTGATTTGTTTCCAGGATGACCCCTCCTGAGCTCACACTCCCCAAAATCTCTCCCCCCACCTCCTCACCCCCTCCTGCACACTCTTTAGTCCTGTCTCTCTCTCTGCTCTTTACTTTCATTCCTCTTTCACTGCTCCCTCAATGTCTCCTCCTCTTTTACTCCTTTTCCCTCACACCATCTTCACCCTCTCTCCCTGCTCTGTCTGTTCCTCTCTCTCTCTCTCTCTCTGTCTGTCTCTCTGTCTCTCTCTCTCTCTGTGTTGCAGCTGGTAGTACTTAGTGTGGAGTGTAGGGCGTTTGGTGGGAGAAGCAGAGGGAGGAGGAGGGGGTGGGGGTGCCTCTGGGAGCCTGCGCAGTACCCCTAAAAATGCTCTGCTTTCCACACAAACACACAAAGGGCTCCTCCCTAATAAAAACACTCTGTTTCTCATCTTCTCATGTGCCAAACACACACCGCCCAAGCCCAAAGACACAGACTGTAGAGAGAGAGAGAGAAAGAGAGAGAGAGACCCGAGCTATGGGAACAGCTTTCTTCTCTGTGGATGTTAATAATAGGTTAACACAGGGCTGAGCTCTGTTTCCTCCCCGATACAAACACATCATGGAAAGTGACCAGGCCCTCCAACCCTGGGTGGATCTTCTCTCCTCTTCTTCTTCTCTCCTCTTCTTCTCTTCTCTTCTTTTTTCTTCTCTTCTCAAAAAAAAAGTACAGAAAAAACACCCTACCGAAAGTTGATTATTGTAGAAAGGTTGGGAGTTCATGATAAGGGCTGTGACAAATGATTATGTTTTAATGTAGATTAATCTGATAATTATTTTTCTGACTCATAGATGAATTTTTTGGTCCACTAAAATGTCAGAAAAATGTTCCTCCCAGTGTCCCAGAGTCCAAAATAATATTCAGATGTGTTGTTTTTGTTTTGTCCGTCCAACCAGTCTAAAACCAAGAGATATTTAATTCACAATTATATAAAACGAGAAGCAAATCCTCACATTTGAGAAGCTAGAAGAGTTTTTGGCATTTCTGCTTAGAAAAATGACGATTCATTTTTTTTCTCAAACTAATCAATTAATTGACTAATTTGTTTCATCTGTAGACATGATTATGTCTGAATTTATTTAACTGGCCTGGGACTGTTTTATATGAAGAAAGGAAAACATTTTTAAATGTAAAAATAACTTTATATCCTTGAAGTTACAATTATTAAGGAGATGATTTTAGCAAAGGATAAACGTGAGATGGTGTTTTCTTCCTTTTGACATTCAGTGATATTTTAACTGTACAAAGATATTTGTATTTTTACATCTCTTTTCAATTTCTCCTCCTCTCTCTCTCATCAGGGATTTTCCCTTCTTGTCACACTGAGGCTGTTTGATCACTACTGAACCTTTGCTTTGCTTGTTTTGTTCCTGCAGTTGTGTAACAGCTTGAAGGGCCTTTCTTTTTTTTTTTTTTTTTTAGTTTTTTGCTATTTCACATCACCTCCTGTCAGATGATGAAAGCAAAGAGGAGCCCGTTCTGTTGTTCTCTGTTTCATTCACTGGCAGCTCATACCTTCATTCACGTCGCTCTTATAGCTGTAGTCCCAGTGACAGGGCCAAGAATGTGTGTGTGTGTGTGTGTGTGTGTGTGTGTGTCTGACTGCTGGGTGTCCTGGTAGGGCCTGAGAGGTAACCAATTAGGTTACTTGATTTTATCTAGCTGTTACCGGGAGGGATTACTGCTATATAAAGAACCAACATTAGCAAACAAGATAACAGGGACTATTCCACATTCAGTTTCCAGTGAGTCAGCTCGCCGTCTCTTTTAGTCTGTTCAACACTTACTGGCAAGTAAAAGGCCCACAAAAAAATCTGACATGAGAACAACCCGATCCCAGCTTTGATTTTTTTTTTTTTTTTTTTTTTGGGGTGGAGGTTAATCAGTGCACAGCCTGCCTGCTTTCACATTAAACGTCACTGTGGTTGTACGTCTATGTCTGTTTGTCTGACCTTTCAGTCAGAAAAACTTGTCTTTCTTCAGCATAATTGAGCCAGCCACAACATCCCTGTGCTACCACATGATGATATACAGATCTATTAAATCCCTCCCTTCTTTCCTCAGAAATTCAGACGGAGAGTTCAGGAGTCCACCCAAGTCCTGAGAGAACTGGAAATTTCGTTACGGACCAATCATATAGGGTGAGTCACTGTGTGAAGCTTGTTTCAGTGTTGAATGTCCCAGGGCTGGTTATATCAAGATTCAGGAAGATAGTCTGGTGTTCCAGACACCCGGAGGCACAGACGCTGACACCACCACCATCCCCCATTCATCTCAGGTGCTCAGGCATAATATTACACAGAAAGCCATGTGGCAATGGAGAAAAGATGAATCGATTGATTGTGCGGGGCGACTGACATATTAACAGCCTCTGGAACGAAAACACATTTTTCTTGTGGTAGTTGAGCTGCATAACCTACTTGCATCAGTGTTTCAGTGTTTAGATGTTACTAGTGGCATCATGATTTCACAGCGGATAAAACCCTGGGGTAATTCCAGGTATTCCAGGATGACGAGCCCTAACCTGCCGGAGCTGATATTAATTCAGCGTTGTACAGTCAGCCTCGAGGAAAGATCAATATCTCAATGAGCGTCACACAACGTCTCCATGCTTTGTCTCGCTCGCTCTGGATCGCAGAGCTTGTCTCCGTGATTAGAGGCCCTGATAGTTGAAGACTTTGATGGATAGCTCAGCATCATTAATGAGGCCTAATGCATTCTGGGATCTGTAGGATCCAGGGACCTCATTTATCAAGGCACTTCTGAATGTGTGTGTTAGAGCTGCCTGCATGAAGGAAAGTTTCATCTTAACACACAAGTGGATTGTAGTCAAGTTAATGAATAAAGATACAGCACCAGGACTGAAAAATGAAAAAAAAAAAAAAGATTTAATTTAATGTAATGGTCAAGTAAAGAAGTACAGTACGCAAAACATTGAGCGCAATACTTCAGTGTAATTGATTGATTACCACTTTGCTTTTTAATTGTACTTTAGCAAACCAGAAAATAGATCTTAATTAGATCAATTAAAAGTATGTGAACAGAAACTGTACAGTTCTTTATTAATGCAGTACTGAAGAAACAGGATGAAACAGCGACATTAATGGCATGATTAAAAATATAAAAACATTCCTGCACATCTTCAGGAATGATAGTTGACAATGAGAACCGCAACGATTAGTCAACCGATAGAAAATTAATCATCAACAATTTTGATAATTGATTAATCGTTTTGAGACATTTGTTAAGAAAAATGTCCAAATTCCCTGAATCCAGCTTCTCAAATGTTAATATATATTATATATAAAGTATATTCTGGTTGCTTTAGTCCTTTATGACAGTAAACTGAATATCTTTGGGTTGTGGACCGTTGGTAGGGACAAGGCAAGACATTTGAGGACATCCCCTTGGGCTTTAGGGATCAGTAATGAACATTTCATAGGCCAAATGACTAATCAATTGATCAAGAAAATAATCGACAGATTAATTGCTAATGAAAATAATCGTTAGTTGCAGCCCTATTGACAATCTATTATTTATGCTTACATGATTGACAGCAGAGTTGGTTTGAGAATTGGTTTACCAACAATTACTGGGAGTCAAACATGATCAGGAGTAGTTTGAAATGTACTTACATTCTCAAGCCCACAAAGAAATTGATAAATTGGCATCTATGCATATAAATGAGTATGTGTGTGTGGATGGTTTAAGCAGAAAACTGCATACAGATGATAATCATAAATGAAGCCCCAGGAGTTATTGGTAGGAATGAGGATGAGGGCTAGCAGCTGGGGAGGGATGTTGGAGGTGGGCGGTCACAGGAGACATAGAGACCCTGTGAAGGGCAGGAAGAAGCAGCCATGAGAGCGTCCGCAGCTCACAGACTGTTGTGACAGCAGTAGTGATGCGGAGGTACACGAGTTACATAACCATCACAAGATCTCAGACACACACACACACACACACACACACACACACACACACACACACACACACACACACACACACACACTATCTTAACTACATCTCTTAATCCTTCTGTTTTTCTCTTTTCCTTCCTCCCACACACATATAACTTTACTTCAATTCGTCTGTTTCACTCTCACACAAATTCTCCAATCATCACGTGTTTCTGACATCGTCTCTCACACTCCTACGCACTGTTTACACGCTGATCAAATTCTGCTCTTTAAACCAAAACATACTACAACCACAGCCAGAGCCGACGTCCGTCTGGCAGAGCAATTGAGGCATTGTGCATTGACCTTATGTTGGTAAACTAGATTACATATATAATCTACTTAATCTAGATTAGACAATGAAGCATTACCATAATGGCAGGGGGGCAGAGATTGAGATAGTAGCGGAAGGAGCGGGTGGGGGGTTGGGGGGATGGAGAGGGAGCAAGATGTCACCCACTCAGACAGTGAATCATTACTGCTTCTTTTCAGAGGTGAAACAGAGAAATTTATCTAACGTGGAGGTTGCATATAATAGGCAGATTGTCCCTTTATGAGCAGCGCTGATGCTAACCCCGGCTCCCTGCTCCTGACATGTTGCTCAGTGGTCAACAACATGTGGTGAATGGGAGGATTGTTAGTTATTGTCTTGTGGTAATGATTACCATGTGGCCTGACAAGACCACACCTCCAAGCCCTTTTAAAGACGACGGGGCCCCACCAGGCACCGCTTTACTGGACGCTCTTGTTAGTCTTACTCGCTTCCGTGTAGTTGCACTGCGGGGGTGGGGGGGGGGTTTAGCCTTACATCTTCATCAGCGCAGTACCATGCAAAAGCCTGCCTGTGTGTCATTATGTTTATGCCCTGCAAATTTGTCTAAATCACTGAGCAATCAGGCCCGCCGAAGCAGTCGGACCTCAAAGGCAAAGCACCTTTTATAGGGATGTGATTAAATAAAGATGCTCTGTGATTCGGCTCACAGTGCTTATAAATATGGAGGGAGAACAGCACATGCTGAAGGTAGTGGGAACTTTCGTGTGAAAAAGCTCGGCTTTTCTGTGCAGAATAAAAAATGAAAGCATGCGGAGTGCTGAATGGGTGGCCCACTTCAGTGTCTGTAAGGAAGGTGAGAATGGGCTTTTGATCATTCAATTCAGTGGGCTTGTCTTTATCTAGAGTTAGAAAGTGTGTGTGTGTGTGTGTGTGTGTGTGTGTGTGTGTGTGTGTGTGTGTGTGTGTGTGTGTGTGTGTGTGTGTGTGTGTGTGTGGAGGGATAGAAAAGAGAGGCGGATTCAATAATGAGATTCTGTTTATGTGTGTGTGGTTGCTTGTGCATGTGCAAATTTACATACCATATAATGCCACATTATATACATACTACACAAATAAACTCAAAAATACCTTAAAGATCCCCTTCAGACATGTTTAAGACATAACAAATAGCTTGCTATGAATAATAATTTGTATCTAATATGTTTTTGCTTCAAAATTACCTGGTTAAATATTCTTACAATGACATCTACTCCTTCTCCCTCATTAAAACAAATCTAGAATCTATGGTTATACATGTATTACTGTCGGACACAAGATGTGCCCTACTTCATTAAAAAGTACATTTTCAGTGTTTGTGCACTGAAGGTTTGCAGGTTTACAAATCACACTTGTGTAAGTTGCATACTGGACCACAATTGGCTCCAAACTAGTCGTGATGTCACAAATCATGTTTGTTGGTCAAGCTTTAAACTCAGATTAATGGTGAGCACAGAGAAACTTTCCTCTTTCAGTGGATGAATGTGAAAACAGACTTTAAGTGTCAAACTTTGCACATGGGTCATTCTGCACAGTGAAGCTCAAACATCCAACTGAAAGTACAAGAAGAAATTGAGCGGGAGCGGGACTTTGATTTTTATCGTAACAGCAAGTGGTTACACTTACAACCGATTTGTCTGCTGATAAACCGTAGACATGTTTTGTTGAGTTCAACTTGTTTTCCTTCTCTCCTCAGGTGGGTGAGAGAATTCTTAAATGAAGAGAACAAAGGCCTGGACGTGCTGGTGGAGTATCTTTCTTTTGCACAGTATGCCGTCACGTAAGTCACTACCAGCCCTTTCACTCTACGCCACCATAGCCTATATGCAGAAGTGACAACCAAACACAATGCTGCTATTCTGCACAGTCGCTGATGCGTCTCCACACAGCACCACCGCTACTGCCTGGTTGTCAGAAACACTGAGTCACTCGGGCCCATTGCTGACACATTGTGTATTATACCAACCATAGGCTTCTATTCATAGATTGACGGCGTGATTATTAGTCAGTCACAAGGTCCCCGTTCAAGGCTGGAGCTACGCAGTAAAATTTTTAATTCACCCCCCCAACTTCACCATATGTTATTATGGTCTGTCCACATTATGAATGGTTAGCCATAAAAGTGTGTTTACCACTGCAGCCGCGTAATGAAAGTCATGGAAACAACCAGTCTGAGAACTGAAATAGATCATAACAGGTATACTGTAACTAGCAGCTTTTTCCAAGGTTTCTGCCAAGTACAACAAAACATGAACTTTGTTTCTTACCAATCATGTCTAAACCAAAAATCTGAAATTTTATCGTCAGCGCTGTGAAATTGAGCACTTTTTCACCTCTTCCACCACACATCAATACTAGTGCCTGACCGATATAGGAGATACAGTAGAAGTAGTACACAAGTACCTCTTTGTATATCTGTATTTTTTATGTAGAGTGTGTTTAATATTTAATGCTTGACATTTTTCTAGCACACAGAACATGTATCTCAGAGACTGATGTTAGCCAAACAGTGTTAACATGCTATTTACTTTCACGTTTCAAATAAAGCTTTTTTTCAACTGCAAAATGTTTTGCCTCCGACATATCTCTAATAACCAAATTTTAGGGATCCTTGCAGAATATGTCTATGTGTTTATGTACAAAACAGTTATATCATTATCAGATTTATTTAGATATCGGCCTCAAAAATCCAGTAAGAAAACATTTGTAGATCAGAATAAAAGTTGATGAGCACTGTGATAGTTTCTTATTTTATCTTTGGTTTCCATGGTGCGACAGGTTCGATGGAGACAGTGTGGAGAACAACCCAGAGGCTGCGATGGATAAGTCGAAGCCCTGGAGCCGCTCTATAGAAGATCTACATGGAGGGAGCACCCTGCCGTCTCCCATCACCGGGAACGGCATCACGCGAGCCGGGCGACACTCCACGTTACGGTAAAATATGCACACAAACTCACCAATGGTTTAAAAAAAGATTCCCCACTAACCACGTGCGTTTGTTTGACTTTTCACAGGTAACTTTGCTTTTCAGGCTTCTTTTTTTTTTTGTTTGACAGGAGTAATGTGATTTACATTGTGATTATTTTGAGAAGTCACACATTTCATATGATGCCTCAGCAGCCCCTTTGTGTAGTCACGGGGCCTTTTAAGACTTTAAATGGCTTAAGACACATTTGTGCAGCAGGAGACAAACACCATTTGTCTGTATTTTTTGGATTGTCAAAAAGTCATGATTTGTGCACATGATGCTGACACATAAGTGACAGAGATTTCCCCCGTGTGACAGATGATGCAGCAGAAGGAAAAAAAAAAATCTTTTTATGGAACACATCTGTTTTTTTTTTTTTTTTCCTGTTTTGCTTTTACACCAAACAGTAACTGCAAATCCTGTACGCAGAGGATTTCCCAGCAGTTAATTCATGAGCCCATGCTAATATATGCTCCGAAGCACAAATCCCATTCACTTGTGCATTATTTCTCTAATCCTCCCTGTCATTCCATTGATGTTTCAGTACGGCACTCGCGCGGACTTCTGTGACCTCTAATCCTTTGGTTTGAAGAGGTTAACTTGAACACATTGTACACAAAGAGCACTATTGAAGCGACGAAGCACATGTCGTCTTAACATGAGATCCTTGCACGATAATCAATGTTATTCATTATTTTTTTTCTAATATTGCCTGTTGTCTGACAATAAAGACATTTTAACAGACGTTTTTTAAGTAGAAAGAAAGTTGTGAGTAACTGTAGCATAGAAAAACTGCATTATAGTAACTTAGACGTTAAGCCTTTGACATCAGTCATAAGATTAGATAAGAATGGTGTGTCTTGTATATGAAGCTATCCCTAAAAGGTGCAGTTCATCAGAAAACCAATGAAAAATGTAATTGAAAATCTGTTGTGGGAAGTGCTTTTTTTTCATTATGATTTATGCATATTTTTATCTGTGCCTAATTGGCAGAGATTTCACTGATATTGGTACCGCTGTAAAACATTAATATTGGCCCGTGTTAATCTGTAAACTGGCATCTAAAAGCGTCTACTGCCTCCAGATGTGACCCCTTGTGTCGTCACTCTGGAGCGTGTACAGTATGTGTAACGAGTCAGAGTGTCTTCATTGAGGCTGACTGTGTCTTCTGTTCTTTCCTGGTGCTCCCTCATAGTCATCTGCTCTTCTGTCTGCCACTCTTCGACAGCAGGCAGGTCTAAGCTCCGCTCTGCCGGCTCACAGCAAGCTTTCTGCAGAGTTAACCCCGCATCCCTACTCCCTCCCAAGACACACACACACACACATACACAAATATACACAATCCCCTCTGCCTCGTTGTACTTTATGCCTCCCTGCTAGCGCTGCCGAGTTTATTTGTCCCGCTGTCTGTGTTGGGGATGTGAATTATTTGTACTGCCAGCCTCCCCTCCTGCGCTTGAGACTGAATTCTCCTTTCCTTGGAGCAAATGGGTTTTTCTGCACCCATTGTTCTCGCCTCTGTGCCTGTGTGCTGCTTGTGTGGCTCCCTAAACGCCATTCTGTGCAGAAGCTAGCCTAGTTTCTACAAAGGCCCTGTAAAAGCTTAACTCTAGGCTACAAACAGCAACGGTAGATTAGGTAGCCTCTTAAATCTTCTGTGTTTTGGAAGCATCAAGTCTGCAATATTTCTGCTTTTACTGGTTAATAGAGATGTCGCACTAATTGGGGAAACTCTAATTGTCAGTGGTTTTGTAATCCTTAAATGTCCATTATACAGAATATTTGTTCCTTTATTGTGTTAATCTCTCATTAGATTATATTAGTTCAGATTAACTGTGTAACTGCCAGTAACTGGGTGTCAAATAAAGACTTGTGTGTGTCTTCTTCAAACTGCCACCCTGAAGTGTGCCGGTCAGCTGTCCAAAGTGTTCTCAAATGAGACGGTATGTCTGAAGAGCTACATGGAGTTAGATACAGTACATACAGTAGCTGTGTTAGCCTGTATTTTATAGTCTGTAGTTCTAGTTGTAGTGTTTTGATGTTGCTCTGTGGTGTCTGTCGTCCTGCTGGGCAGGAAACTTTGAAACCAGGACATCAAATCCTGGACAGTTCTGACCTTTTATCTCGCTTAGTGAGAATAGATCAGAAGTTGTTTTACAGTTTTGCAGCACTAATCTCTCTTTTTACTCCAAATTTTGGGTTTCCTGTTTGATTGAAGCTTTAATTATCAGCTTTAATTATATCCAAACATTTCTGTGTGTATCTAACCTGGAGAAAATCATCCACTCTTTCATATCCGTTTACCTTATCAATCTTTTCTCTCTGCTACTTTAGATCAACTATGTTTAACGTGTCATATAAAGTTTACTCAAGTCATTTCAGACAAGTCAAAGCAGGTCAAGGTATTGAATTTTGTTGGGCGTTACATAATCATTTTCATTAGTTTGGTTTGAGATTAAGAAATATTGTTGACTCATTTCCGCCAGATTGCGCCACGCCTCAGTTTGGATGTTGATTAACAAGGAGAGGAAAAGCCCGGGACAGATTTTTCTGCTCCAGTTCTGTCAGCGAGTGTCTCATGAATCCACTGCATTTATGTCAGGGAGCTTGTTTTGCACCCGGTCGGCACCACATCCTGCTAAACAAAACAAAACATGTAGGATATTCACAAATACAAAGACGCACAAAAACTCACATGGTGAATGTCAGACCTTTGTGACTACAGCAATGTTTTGTTTTTTTTAGCTTTTTTTAATGACATTACCTAATAAAAGAAACATTCTCGACCATTTTTTTTCTCAAAACTGCTGCCTCTTGTTTTCAGACACACACACCCACAAACACACACACACACACACCATGTTGTGACTCACATAAGAGTCACGCCTTCAGGCATGGAAGCTGACATGAATCGGCGTGTCTATCAGTAGCCTGAAGACACATTTTTCCCCAGAACTCAGGCTGGTAATTGAACCTCGTGACAAAAGTCTGAAAATAAATCGTTTGGCTCTGACTGGCTCTACATATTACTGGTAATACTGCAGCTCCAGCATTTTGTTTTTTATTGTGGGAGCTGCACCAGGAGTAAAAAGGGCCCGGTTTGTCCCCAATCACTGCACTGCATGCAAATGACTTGCTGCTATTGTGCAAGCTGTAACCGATATCTTTGAGAAGGACGTTAAATTAAAACAATTAAAAGAGGGCATCATGCGGCCCCCTGGAGAAGCTGTAGATTACATGGCCTTTGTGTTTGTTAATGTAAGGTGGCGTGTCAGTTTAATAGCCTCCCTATGTGAAGGAGGCGCTGTGTGATGGAGGCTCTTTACAAAAGGCATCTGTTTCTCTTCTTCATCCAGGCCTTGTGCACTTCTTTTTCTCTTTTTCACTGAATTGTTTTTTGTCTTTTCTGTTTGTTTTGTTTTGTTTTTTTCTTCAGTTGTAACACACTGCCCAGCCGGAGAACACTGAAAAACTCCAGACTGGTCTGTAAGAAAGATGATGTCCACGTCTGCATCATGTGCCTACGCGCTATCATGAACTACCAGGTCAGCCCTCTGCACTCTTCACAGAGCGTCCAAACAGACTGCGTGTCCCTCCGGACTGAAGCGCACTCTTAACTGAAGCTAAATTCAATTTGTTCCTCCGCTAGTTCTCCATGATTCATTTATTATGTAGAGGAATGCACATCTTGCTTATTCAGTGGTTAATTAGCTTATTTGTCTCTGTCTTTCTCCCTCTCTTTATTTTTTTTTTTTTATATTCCAGTATGGCTTCAACATGGTCATGTCACATCCGCATGCTGTGAATGAAATTGCACTAAGTCTCAACAATAAAAACGCAAGGTAAGTTAAAACCAGCAGTTAAAAAAAAAAAAAAACAACCTTAAATTATAGGAAATAAACTCTGATATTTTACAGACTTATACCCAAAATTCATAATGGAACATCCAGAACCAAACATTATCCTCCTCAGTGCACCTGCACAGTCTGATGCAGAGCGAGTGTCTTTGTTGCTCAGGGGCACATTCATCTCGACAGACGGGTCAGGGCACCGCTGGCACACACACTCCACTACACTGGCAGCTGCTCACTGAGACAGCAACCAGAAGGACTCACTTCTGTGTGACTGTCTGAGTGAGTGTGTGTGTGTGTGTGTGTGTGTGTGTGTGTGTCGTGTATTCACTTCATGGCCCGGGGCTTAAGGATTTCCTCAAAAGTGGATGTGAAACCACTTTGCATCACCAGTCACATATTGTCCCATCCAGACAGAGAAATCCTGCATGAATAAACTGGATACTTGACGCATATGATGCACCTGTCTCACACACATACACACATATACACACACACACACACACAGATTAGATACATGCAGATCCACTTTGCACAGATGTTTCAGCAGTGGCAGGATCTTAAATGACAGTTTTCCACTTTGTTTGCTGCGTGTTTTAAGTACAGGTTTGCTGCACTTGTCATTTACGAACTGTTCTTGCCTTTATTTTCTCCCTGTTTTATAGAACTAAAGCTCTGGTCTTGGAGCTCCTGGCGGCGGTTTGTCTCGTGAGAGGAGGCCATGAAATTATTCTCTCCGCGTTCGACAACTTTAAAGAGGTACGAGCAGCACGGAGAGAAGGGACGTCGGGTCTGACAAATATGTCATTACATTTCAACTATGCACTTACAAACGGTGACTCAGTCTGTGGGAATGCCTACTCTATAGACGTGAGACCAGCAGACTGCTGTCGGGGATAGCATCTCGGAATGAGCTCGTCGTCAACAGATTACAGAAACCGGTTTAGCCGCATAACACAGGAAGACACACACTTGACCTCCAGATATAACAGTTACTTGTGCGTTAACTGGATTTGGCAGACACATTAAAACTCAGAATAGCAGAGAGACTGATATACCAGACGGTCTCGCCTGACCTTGCCTGTCTAGATGAGGTATTCAGGCTGCCGGTTAAAAGGAGAGGAGGGTTTGTGATGGAGTGGGCGCTAACAGCAGCCCCATTTTGTAGCGTACGACCCACAAACACAGGCCGACTGCAGTTAATGCAATATTTACACCCCTGAATGAAATATTGAGTGTTGCTCTCAGAGGCATTGGCATTAGTGGTAGGATAAGGCTTAGGGAGAACGTAACTCATCTAATGAGATGAAGGTTGAGAAATGGTCATGATCATTTCGGCTGCTGGAAGCCCGTGAGGAGCGAGGCTCACATTTCTTTTGTGGTAGAGGCAGACTTTTGTTGTTTTTTTTTTCCTTTGATTTAAACATGACACTTTCAAGTGTAGTGTCATTTGATCCAGTTCACTAAGTGTCTTTGATATCCTGTCTCAGAAGCGGGCTGCGGGCTGAGAATCGAGGCATCGCACAGAGGTTTTTGGATACACGCCGCTCCTGTTTATTCTTCCCCTCCTCCTCAGTTCTTCATCATGCTCCATCTCCCTCATTGCCCCTCAGATGAACTGTCTGAACTACAGAGCAACTGCCTCTTTCTTTTTATCTTTTCTACCAGCCCAAATTGTAGTCAAGCTCCACTGGCAGGTCAAGAAACTTCAAAAGTGAAAGTTGTACCACAAGCAATATTGAACACAGATGCACTGAGCAGATACTCAAAGAAATCATTCAGCAGCAGTTCATGAATAACTGATCACCATAATTATCACTCTTAAAAACTACTGCTCTTTTTCTCTGATGGCAAGTGGTGATGTTTTTAGCTGCTGACTTTTCATCTTTAGCAGGAATGGTTAATGGGGGATATTAGATAATGGTCCTGACAAAATCGCAAGCTGTATTTTGCCTGATTCTTTTTTTTTTTTTTCCTTTTTTTTTTTTTAAACTTGTGTAAATTATGAGGAGTCGGTGGTGTCATTTTTGCAGATCACTGATTGATTGCATTGATCAGTGATGTGTGTTCTTCCACACACCTTGACTCGAATGACTTCAGTAAAGTGAGATGTGTTTTGTTTTGCAGAGGTATGTGTGGAGGAACAGCGGTTTGAGAGGCTAATGGAGTATTTCAAGAACGAGGACACAAAACATTGACTTCATGGTACGTTCACACACACACACACACAAACACACACACACTTTCTTATAACTATTGATCGCACTGCGATCCCTCCAAAGCCGGCATCCAAACCACACAGAGCTTGTGGAGCTTTTCGAGCTGAGGAAGGCTGAGTGAAGGTGTTTGATGATGTTTCTTTTTCTCTGCTGTCAAGAGTTTTAGAAGCTGCAACTTGGACTTGATGTAATCGATGTGTTCGACAGGTTAAAATAGTAAATAAAAAGAATCATCTTTTCCAGGTGGTTAGAAAATACAGATATCTTGAATATTTTTAACACGTGTCCTCCTACGTTTGTCCAAAACTCAAAAATAACCAGTCTGCCTGCACACACTCACAGGGCTATCAGTCCTTTGTACAAGCACTCT